>NC_141914.1:32970857-33122373 GCF_057802395.1 Ceratotherium simum simum | reverse complement strand
CCAAATAAAATATTAATATCTTAAGTTCCAAATAAAATAAAACATTTTAAGTTTCTTAAAATAAATGCACTTTGCTTAAAGTAGCTTAGGAGGGTCTCTATTGCTTTTAATTTTAAAAACTTAACTATAGACACTCATATGTAGGTACAAGAAACCCTAATAGTATATTTGAAAAAAGATCAATATTGGCACAAAATAAACTTGATTTGATTTCATCTGACTTGATTCAATTCAATTTCTTTCAACAATCGTTCACTCAAGCAAGCACTGAACCAGATATGGTGAGTATGAAGATGTGTAAAGCACGTACCTTTTCTTCAAGTATGATATCAATTGCTTGAGTTGATAAATGAAGAAAAAATAAAGAATTACAATACAGAGTAACAGATAGAAGGATAGAAAAAGAGAAGCAGGTGCCTGGGAAAGAGAGTCAATTCTAACTGAACATGGTGACAAAGGTTTACTCAGAGGCAAGGATATCAGAGTGGCGATTTGAAGAATAAGTAGGGGTTTAATGAAGCATCTCTGTCTCAAGATACATCTGGTTTACTTACAGTTAAAATATTCAAATGGTAGAATCTAAAATGTCATCTTTGATAATCATAAAATCCATATTCTTCCCAGTGGATCTAGATGACCCTGAGGGTCCTAGAAAAAGCTGGACGCTTCAATGTTAGTTTCGCTGCAGTAGGTGACTCAGAGTCAGAATCCTCAGGATCTGCCAATGGGAACTGATTTTCTAATTCATTTGCAGGATTATGTTTATTTTATTTATTTAATTGAGCAATTGTATGTTTGTTTTTCACTGTTTCAAATATGATGTCTTTGACTACAAATACTAGAAATTTTCCAAAAATGGATTTAAACGATAATAAAACACATTGAGTAACTTATAACTGGAAGTTTAGAGATAAGACAAGACCCAGTGCGATATAACTAATAGTTTAATAGTGTAAGCAAGGGTGTAGGTGCATAGATTCCTACTCTCTCTTCACTCTGCTGTCCTAAGTCTTGGCTTCAGTCTAAGACTGGAGTCCTTCCTGATTAATAATACAGCTATTGAAGTTTCCAGCATTGCCTCCAGTCACATTAACAGCCAGAGAAAGTAAGGATTCTGTCTCTTTCGGATAAGGTGCATACACATTTGGGATTATTATGTCTTCTTAACTAATTTTTTTCCTCATTATAATATGTCCCTCTTTGTCTCTAGTAATACTTTATATTATAAAGTCTACTTTGTCTGATATCAATATAGCCACACCACCTTTCTTATGTCTAGTGTTGGGTAATGTATCTTGTTATTTTTTACCCTATTATTTTCAACCAGTCTATGCTCTATATTTAAAGTCTGTTTCGGGCGGGCCCCGTGGCTTAGCGGTTAAGTGCGTGTGCTCCACTGCTGGCGGCCCAGGTTCGGATCCCGAGCACGCGCGGACGCACCGCTTCTCTGGCCATGCTGAGGCCATGTCCCACATACAGCAACTAGAAGGATGTGCAGCTATGACATACAACTATCTACTGGGGCTTTGGGGGAAAAAATAAATAAATCAAAAAAATTATAAAAATAAATAAATAAATAAAATCTGTTTCTTGTAAACAGCATATGGTTGGGTCTTTTTTAAATCCAGTTTAACAATCTTTGCCTCTTAATTGAAGTGTTTAGTTCATTTTCATTTAATGTAATTATTGGTATAAGTTTTCCATTTATCCTATTTATTCTTTGTTCCTCTAGTCTGTCTTTCCTGCCCTATTGGAGGTAGGTGGAGTGAATCAGCATTTTTAGTGTTTCTTTTCATCCTCTGAATTGGCTTTTTAGCTAAATTATTTTATGCTATTTTTTAGTTGTTGCTATAGAGATTACAATAAACACCTTTAAGTATTTGCAATTTTCCTTCAAATAATATTATATAATCTTACTTCCTGGGATCTTAATATAATTCCACTTTTGCCCCCTCCTACCTGTTATATTCTAGTTGTCTTATATTTTACTTCAACATATCGTATACGTCATAATATACTGTTGTTATTTTGTTCTAAATAGATAATGACATTTTAAATTGAAAACTACATATAACAATAAAATACTTTTTCAATATTTGCCCAGATATTTATCTATTCTGATGTTCTTCATTTCTTCCTGCTGATCCAGAGTTCCATCTGGTATCATATTTTTTTTCAGCCTGAATAATTTCAATTAGCATTTTGAAAAGTTTTTATAGTGCAGGTCAGCTTGAAACAAAATTCTCTCAGATTTTGTCTGTCTGAAAATATCTTTATTTTGAAAGATATTTTTATCGAATATAGAATTAAAGGTAGACAGAATTGTTTTGTTCAGGTTTAACAATTTAGAGACTTCCAGTGAGAAGTCAGCAGTCATTTATGCTGCTGTTTTCCTCTATGCAATATGTCTTTTCTCTTTGTATGTATTAAAATAAATTTATTTTGATATAATTTATGTAAATTAAAATTCACACACATTATGTGAATACATTGATGACATTTTATATATATACACATACATGTAAATATATTTTCTGCCTTATGTGCATTGCTTATTAATTTTTTAATGTAATCTTTTTAAGAACAGAAAGTTTAATTTAAATGAAGTCTGATTTATAATTTTTTTTCTTTTATGGCCACCAATTTCTGTATCTTATCAAAGAAAGTTGGCTATCCCCAAGTCAGAAAAAATTTTCCTGTTTTCTTCTAGAGGTTTTTATTTTTAGCTTGCTTTTAGATTTAGTTTTATTATACATTTTTAAGCAATGTTTGTGTATGATTTTAGGCAGAGATGGAGGTTCATTTTTCCTTTTTTGAATATCTAGTAGTTCAAACACCATTCGTTGCAAAGATTGTTCTTTCTCCGTTGAATTGTTTTGGTACTTTAATTAAAAATCAGTTGTGGAGCCAGCCCTGATGGCGTAGTGGTTAAAGTTTGGCACACTCTGCTTCGGTGGCCTGGGTTCAGTTCCCAGGTGCAGAACCACACCACTTGTCTGTCAGTAGCCATGCTGTGGCGGTGGCTCACATAGGAGAACTAGAAGGACCTACAACTAGAATATATAGCTATGTACTGGGGCTTTGGGGAGGGGAAAAAAAAGAGAGAGAGAGAGAGAGGAAAATTGGCAATGAATGTTAGCTCAAGGCAAATCTTTCTCAGCCAAAAAAATAAAAAATCAATTGTGTAGCTGTGGATCTATTTCTGTGCTTACAATTTTGTTCCACTGATCTAATTTTCTATATTCATGCTAATGCCACACTGTCTTGATTACTGTAGCTTTATAGTAAATTTTGATATCAGGTTGTGTAAGTTCTCCAATTTTGGTCTTTTTTTTTTCCAAAGTTATTTTTGTTATTCTAAGTTCTTTGCATTTTCATATAAATTTTAGAATCATCTTGTCAATGTCAATTTAAAGAGTCTGCTGCTATCTTGACTGATATTGTATGAATATATAAAACAATCTAGTGAGAATTAACATCTGAACAAAATTGAGTCTTCCTATCCATGACTGTGGTATCCTTCCTTTTATTTAGGTCTCTTTAAATTTGCTCAGTCTTGCACGTCTTCTGTTAAATTTATCCCTAACTATTTTTGTGATTCGATGCTCTTGTAAGTGGAGTTGCTTTTTAAAAAAAAATGTGTATTTTTGAATACAAATTTTTAAATACAAACACATATTTTTAATCAATTGTTTGTGGCTATTATATAGAAATATAATTGATAATGGTAAATTGATTTTGTATCTGCCAACCTTGTTAAACTCATTTATCAGTTTTAGTAGTTGCTTTATACAATCCTTGGCATGTGTTTTTTTAAAAAGCAACCATGTTGTCTGTGAATACAGTTTTACTTCTTCCTCCACAATCTTTCTGTCTTTTGTGTATTTTTCTTGCCTTATTACATTGACTAGGACCTCCAATACAATGAGGAATAGAATTAGTGAGGGTGGACATCCTTGCTTTGTTTCTGATGTTGGAGGGGAAGGGGTGATCATTTGATATTTTGCCAACAAGGATAAGGTATTTGGTAGGATGGAGACACACAAGAATCATAACGTACAGTTCGTCTTAGGTATTGCTGGGTTTAATTTGACAATATTTTATTAAGAATTTTTGCTTCTGTGTTAATGGGTGGGGGGGGAGTTTGTTTGTTAGTGCTGTCAAGTTGATTCTGACTCCTAGTGACTCTCCACACAGCAGAGCAGAACTCTGCCCAGTCTTTTTGCACCATCCTCTCACCTTCCTGTGCTAGCTACATCAGACAATGCTCTGCTGCTATTCACAGGGTTTTCATGGCCAGTTTTTTCATAGTGCTTGGCCAGATCCTTCTTCCTAATCTGTCTTAGTCTGGATGCTCTGTTGAAACCTGTCCACCATGGGGGACCCTGCTGGATTTGAAATACCAATAACATAACTTTCAGCATCACAGCAACACGCAGCTCCACAGTATGATAAACGACAGACTGGTGGTGTGGTTCTCTGACTGGGAAATGAACCCGGGCTGCAGTGGTGAAAGCCCTGACTCTTAACCACTAGGCCACCAGGGCTATATGGTGGGGGAGGGGGTATTGGTCTACAATATCTTACTGTAATATCTCTACCAGATTTTGGTATCAGGATGTTCCTTGCTTCAGAAAGCAATTTGGAAAAGGTCCCTCCTTTTCTATTATCTTAAAGAGTTTGTGTAAGCTTGGTGTTGTTTCTTCCATAAATGATTATTAGAATAAACCATTGGAAACCATGTGGTACTAAGTTTTCTTCACGTGAAGGCTTTTGGTAATGAATTCAACATATTCAATAGATTCAATGCTTTGCAGATTTTCTATTTTGTTTTGTGCCACTTTCGGTGAATTATGTTTACCAAGAAATTTGTCCATTTAATCTAAGTTATTAAATTTGTTGGTATAAAGATATTCATAATATTCTATTATTAGTTTTTAGTGACTTAGGATTGGTGTTGATAGCCTCTTTTTTATTCCCAATATTGGTAATTTGTGTGCTCTCTTTTTTATTGTTTATTTCTTTTAGGAGTTTATTATATTCTTTGCAAACAACCAGCTATTCTTGTGTCAACTGTTTGCATTTTTTTCTATATGATTTGTTGCTGTTCTTATCTTTGGTTTATTTATTTATTTTTTAACTATATAAGATGGAAGCTTAGGCCATTGATTTGTTACATTTATTATTTTCTAACATAAGCATTTAAAGGTAAAAATGGCCCTCTTGACACTGTTTTAGTACATCCCACAAATTATAATATGCTATATTTTCATTATAATTCAATTCAAAATGTTTTATAATTTCCTATATGGCTTATTCTTTGAAGCATGGGTCGTTTAGAAGTGAGTTGTCAAATTTTCCAATACTTGAAGATTTTCTGGATAACTTGTTACTGATTTATAATATTTGTAGTCAAGGAACATACTCTTAAAATGTTTCAATTTTTTTATATTGAATATTGCTTTATGATCCAGCATATGATGTGTCTTGGTGAATGTTCTGTGTGCACTTGAAAATAATGTTTATTCTACAATTATTGGGTGAATTGTTCCACAAATGTCAATTCAGTCAATATAGTTGACAACACTGTTTGGAACTTCTGTGTATTTACTGATTTTTTTTGTCTAGATTTTTTATCAATTGCTGAGAGAGTGTTCTTAAGACCTCCAGTAATGATTACGGATTTGCCTCTATTTCCTTAGTTCTGTCAGTTTTTGTTTCATGTATTTTGAAACTCTATTATTAGCTGCTTAGTCATTCGGGATTATTTTGTATTCTTTTTTTTTTTTTCCTTTGTTCTTCTTTTTTATTTTTTATTTATTTATTTTTTTTATTTTTTGTTTATTGCAGTAACATTGGTTTATAACATTGTAAAAATTTCAGGTGTACATCATTGTACTTCTATTTCTGCATGGACCACATCATGTTCACCACCAAAATACTAATTACAACCCATCACCACACACATGCACCGAATTATCCCTTTCACCCTCCTCCCTCCCCCCCTCCCCTCTGGCAACCACCAATCCAATCTCTGTCCCTATGCATCCGTCCATTGTTCTCACTATCTACTACTTAATGAAGGAAATCATACGGTATTTGACCTTCTCCCTCTGACTTATTTCACTTTGCATTATACCCTCAATGTCCATCCATGTTGTCACAAATGGCTGGATTTCGTCGTTTCTTATGGCTGAGTAGTATTCCATTGTGTATATATACCACAGCTTCTTTATCCATTCGTCCCTTGATGGGCACTTAGGTTGCTTCCAAGTCTTGGCTATCGTGAATAAGGCTGCAATGAACACAGGGGTGCATGTACCTTTGCAAATTGGTGTTTTCAAGTTCTTTGGATAAATACCCAACAGTGGAATAGCTGGATCATATGGTAGTTCTATCGTTGATTTTTTGAGGAATCTCCATACTGTTTTCCATAGTGGCTGCACCAGTTTGCACTCCCACCAGCAGTGTATGAGAGTTCCCTTCTCTCTACATCCTCTCCAATACATGTTGTTTCCTGTCTTGTTAATTATAGCCATTCTGACGGGCGTGAGGTGATATCTCATTGTAGTTTTGATTTGCATTTCCCTGATAATTAGTGATTTTGAACATCTTTTCATGTGTCTGTTGGTCATCTGTATATCTTCTTTGGAGAAATGTCTGTTCAGGTCTTTTGCCCATTTTTTAATTGGGTTAGTAGTTTTTTTGTTGTTGAGATGCATGAGTTCTTTATATATTTTGGAGATTAAGCCCTTATCAGATATATGGTTTGCAAATATCTTCTCCCAATTGTTAGGTTGTCTTTTCGTTTTGTTGATGGTTTCCTTTGCTGTGCAGAAGCTTTTTAGTTTGATGTAGTCCCATTTGTTTATTTTTTCTATTGTTTCTCTTGCCTGGTCAGATGTGGTGTTTGAAAAGATGTTGCTAAGACCGATGTCGAAGAGCGTACTGCCTATGTTTTCTTCTAGAACTTTCACAGTTTCAGGTCTTACATTCAAGTCTTTAATCCATTTGGAGTTAATTTTTGTGTATGGTGTAAGGTAAGGGTCTACTTTCATTTTTTTGCATGTGGCTATCCAGTTTTCCCAACACCATTTGTTGAAGAGACTTTCTTTTCCCCATTGTATGTTCTTCGCTCCTGTGTCAAAGATTAGCTGTCCATAGATGTGTGGGTTTATTTCTGGGCTTTCGATTCTATTCCACTGATCTGTGTGTCTATTTTTGTGCCAGTACCATGCTGTTTTGGTTACTATAGCTTTGTAGTATATTTTGAAGTCAGGGAGTGTGATACCTCCAGCTTTGTTCTTTTTTCTCAGGATTCCTTTAGCTATTCGGGGTCTTTTGTTGTTCCATATAAATTTTAGAATTCTTTGTTCTATTTCTGTGAAAAATGTTGTTGGAACTTTGATAGGGATTGCATTGAATCTATAGATGGCTTTAGGAAGTATGGACATCTTAACTATGTTAATTCTTCCAATCCAAGAGCATGGAATATCTTTCCATTTCTTTGTGTCTTCTTCAATTTCTTTCAGCAATGTTTTAGAGTTTTCAGTGTACAGATCTTTCACCTCTTTGGTTAAGTTTATTCCTAGGTATTTAATTCTTTTTGTTGCAATTGTAAATGGGATGGTATTCTTAATTTCTCTTTCTGCTACTTCGTTGTTAGTGTACAGAAATGCAACTGATTTTTGTATGTTGATTTTGTATCCTGCAACTTTACCATATTCATTTATTACTTCTAAAAGTTTTCTGGTGGATTCTTTAGGGTTTTCTATATATAAAATCATGTCATCTGCAAATAGTGACAGTTTCACTTCTTCCTTTCCAATTTGGATCCCTTTATTTCTTTCTCTTGCCTGATTGCTCTGGCTAGGACTTCCAATACTATGTTAAATAGGAGTGGTGACAGTGGGCATCCTTGTCTGGTTCCTGTTCTTAGAGGGATAGCTTTCAGTTTTTCACCATTGAGGATAATATTAGCTGTGGGTTTCTCATATATGGTCTTTATTATGTTGAGGTACTTTCCTTCTATCCCCATTTTATTCAGAGTTTTTATCATAAATGGATGCTGGATCTTGTCAAATGCTTTCTCTGCATCTATTGAGATGATCATGTGATTTTTGTTCTTCATTTTATTAATGTGGTGTATTACGTTGATTGATTTGCGAATGTTAAACCATCCCTGCATACCTGGAATAAATCCCACTTGATCATGGTGTATAATCTTTTTAACGTATTGTTGTATGCGATTTGCTAGTATTTTGTTGAGGATTTTCACATCGATGTTCATCAGTGATATTGGCCTGTAATTTTCTTTTTTTTGTGTTGTCCTTGTCTGGTTTTGGTATCAGGGAAATGTCAGCATCATAGATTGAGTTAGGGAGCTTCCCCCCCTCCTCAATTTTTTGGAAGAGTTTGAGAAGGATAGGTATTAAGTCTTCTTTGAATGTTTGGTAGAATTCACCAGGGAAGCCGTCTGGTCCTGGACTTTTATTTTTGGGGAGGTTTTTGATTACTGTTTCGATCTCCTTACTGGTGATTGGTCTATTCAAATTCTCTACTTCTTCTTGATCCAGTTTTGGAAGGTTGTATGATTCTAAGAATTTATCCATTTCTTCCAGATTGTCGAATTGGTTGGCATATAGTTTTTCATAGTATTCTCTTATAATCTTTTGTATTTCTGAGGTGTCTGTTGTAACCTCTCCTCTTTCATTTCTGATTTTACTTATTTGTGCCTTCTCTCTTTTTTTCTTGGTGAGTCTAGCTAAAGGTTTGTCAATTTTGTTGATCTTTTCAAAGAACCAGCTCTTGGTTTTATTAATTTTTTCTATTGTTTTTTGGTCTCCATTTCATTTATTTCTACTCTGATTTTTATCATTTCCTTTCTTCTACTGATTTTGGGCTTTGTTTGTTCTTCTTTTTCCAGTTCCTTTAGGTGCATTGTTAGATTGTTTATTTGAGATTTTTCTTGTTTGTTGAGATAGGCCTGTATTGCTATAAACTTCCCTCTTAGAACCGCTTTTGCTGTATCCCATAAATTCTGGCATGTCGTATTTTCATTTTCATTTGTCTCCAGGTATTTTTTGGTTTCTTCTTTGATTTCTTCATTAACCCAGTCGTTGTTCAGTAGCATTTTGTTTAATCTCCATGTATTTGTGGCTTTTCTGATTTTCTTCCTATAGTTGATTTCTAGTTTCATACCGTTGTGGTCAGAAAAGATGCTTGGTATTATTTCAATCTTCTTAAATTTATGGAGACTTGTTTTGTGGCCTAATATGTGATCAATCCTGGAGAATGTTCCATGTGCATTTGAAAAGAACGTGTATTCTTTGGTTTTTGGATGGAATGCTCTGTATATATCTACTAGGTCCATCTGTTCTAGTGTGTCATTTAAGGCCAATGTTTCCTTATTGATCTTCTGTTTGGATGATCTATCCGTTGGTGTAAGTGGAGTGTTAAAGTCCCCTACTATTACTGTGTTACTGTCTATTTCTGTTTTTATGTCTGTTAATAATTGCTTTATATATTTAGGTGCACCTACATTGGGTGCGTAGATATTTACAAGTGTTATATCCTCTTGTTGGATTGTTCCCTTGATCATTATGTAATGCCCTTCTTTGTCTCTTTTTACAGTTTTTGTTTTAAAGTCTATTTTGTCTGATATGAGTACTGCTACCCCAGCTTTCTTTTCATTGCCATTTGCGTGGAGTATCTTTTTCCATCCCTTCACTTTCAGTTTGTGAGTGTCTTTAGGTCTGAAGTGTGTCTCTTGTATGCAGCATATATATGGGTCTTGTTTTTTTATCCAGTCAGCCACCCTATGCCTTTTAATTGGAGCATTTAGTCCATTGACGTTTAAAGTAGCTATTGATAAGTATGTACTTACTGCCATTTTTTAACTTTATTTTTTTTTTCCCTCAGTGTTTTAGTAGTCCTTCTCTGTTCCTTACTTCTTCTATACAGAATTGATGGTCACTTTAGTTTGACCTCTGTCTGAAAGCTGTACTCTTTAACTACCCTCCTCCCTCCTTTTATGTTTTTTATATCATATCTAATCTCTTTTTTGTGCATTTGTATCCATTACGTTCTAATCGTGGAAATAGATAATTTTTCCTATTTGTGGTCTTCTCTTTTCCCCTTAAATCAGTCCCTTTAACATTTCTTGTAACACTGGTTTCTTGGTGACACACTCCTTTAATTTTTGCTTATCTGGGAAAATTTTGATCTCTCCTTCCATTTTGAACGATAACCTTGCTGGGTAGAGTATTCTTGGCTGTAAGTTTTTTCCTTTTAGCACTTTAAATATATCATGCCATTCTCTTCTGGCCTGTAAGGTTTCTGCTGAGAAGTCAGCTGATAGCCTTATGGGGTTTCCTTTGTATGTAACTTGACATTCTCTTGCGGCTTTTAGGATTCTCTCTTTATCTTTAATTCTGGACATTTTGATTATGATGTGTCTTGGTGTAGGCCTCTTTGGGTTTATCTTGTTTGGGGCTCTCTGTGCCTCCTGTACCTGGATGTCTGTTTCCTTCCTTAGGTTAGGGAAGTTTTCATCTATTATTTCTTGAAATAGATTCTCTGCCCCCTTGTCTCGCTCTCTTCTCCTTCCGGGACACCTATAACACGGATGTTAGTGCGCTTGATGTTGTCCCAGAGGTCCCTTAGACTGTCCTCACTCTTTTTAATTCTTTTCTCTTTTACCTGTTCACCTTGGGTAATTTCTTCTAGTCTTTCTTCCAGCTCACAGATCCGTTCTTCTGTATCCTCTACTCTGCTTTTGAGTCCCTCTAATGAATTTTTCATTTCCAGTATTGTATTCTTCATTTCTGATTGGTTCTTTTTTATATCTTCCATTTCTTTGTTGACATTCTCACTGAGTTCATCTATTCTTCTCCCCAGATCAGTGAGCATCCTTAACACTCTTAGTTTGAACTCTCTGTCGGGTAGGTTGCTCATTTCTGTTTCACTTAGTTCCTTTTCTGGCGTTTTGTCCTGTTCCCTTACTTGGAATGTATTTTTTTGCCTCCTCATTTTGCCTCTTTCCCTGTGCTTGTGTCTACGTATTAGGTAGGTCAGCTACGTCTCCTGCTCTTGGATAGGTGACCTTATGTAAGTGATGCCTTAGGAGGCTTCCAGTGTGCTTCCCTCAGTTCTCAATGTTCCAGGGGTGACCCCTATGTGGGCTACGTGTGTCCTTCTATTGTGGCCTATTAGCTCTCCCTATAGGCGCCCAGGGAGGCTGAGTTATGCTCCTGGCCAGCTGTTGTAATGCTCAGCTGCTTGTAGTTGTTGTGGGCCCTTCAGTCTCTTTATCAGGTGTGGGGAGCCCCAGCACAGTTGGCTGTAAGTTCTAATACCACATTTGTGTTGCAGTATTTCTTTTAAGTGAGTAGGCCCCCAGTGTGGCAAGTTTTTAGGTTCAGGGCCTTACAATTGCTGTAAACCTCTAGCCTATTAGGTCTCTTGTCAGCTCTCTGGGGATTGCAGCTGGGTGGGGCTGCCCTCAGGCACAGGAGCACCCAATTGTTTCAGGCTTTGGAAGGTGGGGCAAACCTCCTATGTGGGTCTTTGAGAAGCACAATTCTTCTGCAGCTGACAAGCCCTGTTGCCCACTGGTCCACACACACAGTCAACACAGTCCTGCCCCGTGTGAGCGCCCCAACCTCCCCAAGCGGACCCAGTCTCTCCACGGCGGGAGCCCCACACACTCCGCCACCACCCCACACTCTCCACCCACTCCTTGTGCACACCCTGCCCTGCTCAAGTCAGCTCAGTTGCCAGGCTGCAGAGAATCCAGTCACCAATCTATGCAGGCCCACAAGTTGCCTGAGGGCTGGTTGTTGGGTGGGGCCAGTCTCTAGGGTGGGCTGCCTGCCCTGGCTGAGCTGGATTAAATCAGTGCTTTAGCGGGTGGAGCAGACCCTGGGCTAGCAGGTCTCAGGGAGAACTCCAATGGCGTCTGTGTCAGCACGCTCACACCAGGCCACAACAATGGCCGCCGCCAATGTCCCAGTCCCTGGAGAGGTCTCACCCCTCACCGTGATGCACTCAGGGCCTATTAGGTGAGTCTCTTGTCACCGAAGCACTGTGTACCTTTCTTTCTGGTGATTTTAGGATGCTTTCTGGAACGGGTGAGTTTGTGCACGGGCCCTTTAAGAGCCAGTTTTAGTTTCTTTGTGAACCGGGTTTTCTGGGGGTGCTACCCAATGCTTTAGTAGCAGGCAAAGTCAGATATCATGCCGCTGGTGTCGATTGTGCTGGGTCCACAATATGCCCACAGCGGGGGCGCTCCCCGGCTCAGGACCCCGCGCCTCCAGGGAGGCTGCGTACCTGTGAGCTGTTCCCGGCGGCCGTGACGCTGGCGGCTTGTGAAGGCGGCGTTTTTCCTCTCCAGAAGGGAGTCTCTGCCTCTTCTACCCCAGTTAGGATTGTCCGTTGTTGCAGGAGTTCCTCTTATCCAGTTTTCAGTTCTGTCTCAGGGGTAATTTTTCCACGAGTAGTTGTAAATTGGCTGTGTCCACGGGAGGAGGTGAGTTCAGAGTCTGCCTACGCCGCCATCTTCTATTATGTATTCTTGATAAATTAACCTTTTTTATGTGTGTGAGGAAGATCAGCCCTGAGCTAATATCTGTTGCCAATCCTCTTTTTGCTGAGGAAGATCGGCCCTGGGCTAACATCCGTGCCCATCTTCCTCTACTTTATATGGGACGCTGCCAGAGCACGGCTTGATGAGCAGTGCATCAGTCTGCGCCTGGGATCCAAACCCGCAAACCCTGGGCCGCAAAGTGGAGTGCACAAACTTAACAGCTACACCATCGGGCCAGCTCCTATACTGACCGTTTTATAATGATGAAACGTCCCTCTTTATCTGTGGAAATATTTCTTTTCTTAAAGTCGATTTTATCAGATATTAAAACAGCCATTCCAGTTTTTTAATACTTACTCTTTCAGTGCTATATATTTTTGTCATCCTTTTACTTTTAACCTATGTTTTTGTATTTAAATGCATCTCTTGTAGATAACATGTAGCTGGGTCTTGCCTTTATATCCAGTCTGACTTTTAAGTGGAGTGTTTTTTCTGCTTAGTTTTAGTGTAATTATTAATGTAGCTGTATTTAGATTTACCAATTTTCTAATTGTTTTCCATTTCTGCCATCTTTTTTTTCATGTTTTATTTTTCTTGAGTTAATTACATGAATTTTAGAATTCCATTTTAATCCTCCTTTTTTTTGCATTATTTTTTAGTGGTTGCTCTGAGAAATACTATATATATATATAATTTTGTTTTCAATTTCTGTGGAAGGGTAGGTACTATGGGATTACAAAAGTATTACTTGCAGGGGTGCTTAGGGAAAATGTCATGGGGGTGCAATATTTCCACTCCATTTCTTTCACTCAATCCCCACTCTGTCTTCTCTCTTCCAGCCTCTACCAATATGTCCCTTAACTCATATTTTCAATCTAATCAAGACTGAAATACAGACAGGCTAAAATTAATTGCTTAAAAGATATTTTTACAGTTTTCTCAGCTCAAAAGCAACTGTCCTCCATCTCTGGGTTGGAATTTTTTTATTATTAAATAATTTGGTCTTCGAAGAAATAGCCCATAATTAACTACATGTGTCTGTTCTCAATGGGCTAGAAATATCCCACAAGGCTTTGGTGATTTTAAAGTCCCCCGGTGGCAATACGGACAGATTTTTCATTCTGACAACCTGCAGAATATGAAGTTTTTACTTCAACCTAATTATTGACAGCTCAAGGAGGCAATTATATATTTGTAATTTGCTTGGCCAAGTATAATGTGGAATAATCACCTCTTCAGCCAGGAAAATGCCTTAATAGGCTGATGGGGGAGAATATTAATAGCAACTAATATTTATCCTGTTCGTTATAGTTAATAAAATGCTTTCACAAACATTATCTTACTGATCTTCACAACATCTCTGTGGGGAGAATGTATGAGAGCCTTTGTTATCATCCTCATTCTACTCATGAAGAAACTGAGGCTCTGAGGAATGAAGAAACATGCACTGAGACCAAGCAGTAAGTAGTGGAGACAGAACGAGACACAAGTCTTCTCAAAATCCATGCCTTCCCTATAATCTCATATTGCCTCCCTAGAAAGCCCGCAGAGAGAAGCTAAGAATCTCTAGGCTGAGAATAATTATAACAGCATTAACTTTAAATACACAGAGATATACATTTTATGAAGCTGTTTCTCTCACAGAACCTCTTTTTTTCCCTACATTAACTAATGTGGTTTTATTGTTGCTGTGATGCTGCTGCTGCTGCTGCTGCTGCTGCTGATGATGATGATGCTGGTGGTGATCTTGTCTGAGACTTGTCTGAATTAGTTCAAGTGCTCACCTAACCAGATGTCTCTGGCAGGAAGGGATGACCCTGTTTTGCACACCACCTACACCTTTACAACTACATTGTACTATTCAGTAAAGAATGGCCTTCTTTTCATCTTTCTCCTTCTTCTGAATCTCACTTTGCTCTTCTGTCTTATTTTCTTTTTATTACATGGGAAGAAAAGCAGTCTTAAAACTAGGACAACTGGCAGAACCAGGTTAGGAACTTCTTTTTGGTGCTGTATCAGATGTAATTTTAGTGCATGTTTTCCTAAAATGCTTGAAGAAGAAACTTTTCATTGGTTAATGTGGTCATGGACTTCCGTTCATCAAAACTGAAAAACTCTTTAAAATAGGGTCTTACTTTTGAAGGCCTCCGAAGCTTTCTGCCTTCAAGTGAGAAGGGAACATCTTTCAATTTGTACAAGTCTGTGGAAATTGATTAATAGCACAGTCCATATGTCCTAGCCTGGGTTTCTCAGGAAGTTGAGACAGATGTAAAAGGCTTACATGCTATTCCTTTATTAGGGAGGATTCTATGGTGTAAGAATGAGGGAGAAGGGGAGGGTATAAAGGAAAGAGGGAGAGCTAATACAAGGATGTATCATTGCGTAGTTCACCACTAAGTGTGACTGTTGGTCAATCCCAAAAGACTATCCTTTTAGAAGCCATATAATTTGCATATCAGGACAGCCTCTTCATGGAGAGAAAAGGGGAATCATTTACACTCCAACTCTCTTCTATTGGGCAAATATTTTCCCCATAACCTTTCAAATTCCCCCACCTCTGGGTTACACGTAAGTGGGTTTAAGTGGAGTCCCACAGCTTCCCATTTCCAACATGGTAGGGAAGCTCCAAGGTGGGAGGCAAGAAGAGTACAGTGTCAAATTTCATATGTGTGAAATTGTAGAGGCACAGCTGTAACCATAACAAGAGAGATGAGGTTGAGAGGATCTGAAATAGCCCATAAATCAGATCTCTTGGAGACCACCCTGTACACCACTTAGAGCTCTTGTGTAATATATTATATCTGGCTGCCATAACCCAATATGGAGTATCCATTTTTGTGAGAACCGGACACTTTCACTTTTTTCCAATCTGTCCCAAGTCTCCTTCTAGATGTTAGCCACTTAATGGCACTTAGATGTTAAGATTTAAGGCAAAATAGTTATTGAAATCTATTCCAGGTCCTGATGCAGTAGTGAGGGTGTAACTGATATTTGCTATCATCTTCCTCCTCTCCAACTATTCATTCTAGAGTTTCCTCATCCTCAAGCAGCAGGTTGGCTTGTCTGAATTGCTTGCCTGGTGAGGTCTAAGCCCTTAGGTGCCTGCCCGAGCTGTGGTTGGTGCTGTTGTCCAATCATTATTATTACTTGGTATAGAAGCAACATGGCAGTTCCAAACAAACTCCTTCCTGCCTACATTAGGTAGCAGAAAACATCACTTCTCTTGATAATTTTGGCCGATTGCACCTTATTACATCAATTCCTTACTTTGCCTATTGATCCACTGGCATGAGGAGCCAGAAGAAAGCAAGTGGTACATGCAGTTTCAAGTTCATGAGAAACCTTACAGTAGCCCCAGATAAAAGTGTTTACCCCTCTGGGAAGCAGGAATTCTAATTTGGCAATGCCTAAGCGTGCAGTGACAAGCAGGACCAATTATGCAATTGGGGAACAGGGAGGGATGGTGAGAGGGGAGGATCTTATTTCCTCCCCTTTGTTCCCATATCCATATATATATCTTGATTCCCAGATAAAGCACTATATAGCAAGTTTTCCCCTTAAAGAAAAAAAAAGTATACATTGTTTTAACTTCCTATTCCGTGTACTTTTGTGGCTTCTTTCCTTTTCTTTTGCATTGGAAATCCAAATAAATTCAGCTTGTTTTGTCTATCCAACAACAAGGAAAGGAACAGAATGTGATATAGGTAGTGTGTGTGTGGGTGTATGTGTGTGCACTTATTTATCTTTCTATCTATCTAAATGTTATGTCAAGAGAAGTATGATATTCTCTCAATGTTGGGTATCCAGTTCTTCCTACTATCATATTGCAACTGAAAATGTCCTGCCCTTCTGCTTTAGTTTTCTTTCCCTATCCACACCCCCATAGCACACAGTTGAGATATCACAATCTAAACTTACAACCCACCCCTGCTATTTAAGGAATTCCCCCCACACATCTGTGCATTTAGCTTATGACTAGCTGCAAGGTTTTTGTTGGTGTGTGCTGTGTGGGTTTCCCAACCGGAGTCCTAATTTGCAACACCTACAGCTTGCTCAGCTCATTCTGATGCTAGGGTGGTTTCCTTCTGTGAATAAATGTCAGTGAGCTGCTCTAGGCAAAGCTATTGCCCTCACAGAGCCTATGAATTTAGTTTGTTCTGGGAATAGACTCCCCATTCCTATATGCAAGTGAACATTTGTAGCAAGTATATTAGCTAAGCCAGTTTTAGGAGATTAAAAGAAATGACTCTTGCTGCTGAAGGCTAAAGGACATACTTTGCAGTACATTATAATGCTTCATCTGAACAAATGATATACAAACAGTTTTTGAGTGCCTAATATATGCCAGGCACTGGATATTTCATATTTTACAAATATTCACAAGGTCTATTGTGAGCAAGGAACTGTGCTAAGAGAAACAGAGAGTACATAAATAAAAAAGGAACATATAAACTAGTAAGGCTGATAGGACTAACCCAATAATCATAATAACTAAGAAAGAGTAAGGAGTAGTGATGTCAGCAAGATGGTGGAGTAGGTGATACCAGTCTTTGTCTCCCCTCCGCCTTCCCCAACACACAAAAATTAGAAAGCTATTCACAAATAAATATACCTTGGAAAAGCTCAAGAGTCAATGAAGAACTCACAGCAACACAGTGGAACAAAAAATAGAGAATAATCACACAAAAACAATTGCTGGAGAGATCAACATAGCTAAGACATCTGGAGATGGCTAGAAAGAAAGAAGAAGGGTGGAGGTTATCAGTATCAGCCACACAGTGGGTGCTACTGTGGTGCCTGCTGGTCTGCTTTGTAGAGGACCCCAGCTGTGTTTGCCATAGGGTAAACAGTCCCTGTGACAACCACAGACTCTCTGCGGCTTTCACAATAAAGGACCCAGTAGTGTTTGTCAGCGCAGACTGCAGGGATCTGCTCCATAGAGAACACCAGCAGCTTTTGCCACTGAAGTAACCAACAGCCATCACTGCCTCAGATCCCCCTGAGAAAGGAATGATGCTGTGGATCAATAAATAAATATAGAAGGAAAATTGAAAATTTCACAAATACGTGAAAATTACCAACACGCTCCTAAACAACCAACGGGTAAAAGAAGAAATCAAAAGAAAAATCAAAACTATCCTGAAACAGATAAAAATGGAAACACAACATACCAAAACGTATGCTATGCAGTAAAAGTAGTTCTAAGAGGGAATTTTATAGTAATAAACACTTACTTTAAGTAAAAAGAAAGAACTCAAATAAACAACCTAACTTCACACCTCACGGAACTAGAAAAAGAGGAATAACTAAGCCTAAAGTTAGCAAAAAGAAGAAAATAACAAAGATCAGATCAATAATAAATTAAATAGAAATTATAAAAACAATAGAAAAGATTAATGAAACTAAGGGTTGGTTTTTTGAAAAGGTAAACTAAAGTGACAAACTATTAGATAGACTGATGAAAAACGAGAGAAGAATCAAATAATGAAAAAGGAGACATTACAAATGATACCACAGAAATACAAAGGATTATAAAAGACTACATGACCAATTATACATGAACAAATTGGATAACCTAGAAGAAATGGATAAATTCCTAGACACATACAACCTCCCAAGACTGACTCATGAAAAAATAGAAAATTTTTCTATAGAAAAATTTTTCTATAGAAAAATTTTAGAAAAATAGAAAAACAGACCAACAACAAATAAAGATTGAATCAATAAATGTGACACATACATTAAAAAATGAAGAATAAAAATCATAGGATCATCTCAAAAGAGATAGTAAAAGCATTTGACGAAGTTCAATATCCTTTCATGGCAAAAACTGGCAACAAATTAGGTATAGAAGAAATGTACTCAACATAATAAAAGCCATATATAACAAACCCATTGTATTCAATGGTGAAAAGCTAAAAGCTTCTTCTCTAAGGTCAAGAATAAGATAAGGGTGCCCACTTTCACCACTTCTATTCAACATAGTACCAGAAGTCCTAGCCAGAGCAATGAGGCAAAAAAAAGAAATAAAAGGCTTCCAAATCAGAAAGGAAGACATAAAATTGTCTCTGTTTGCAGATGACATTATCTTATATATAG
This sequence comes from Ceratotherium simum simum, assembly GCF_057802395.1. NCBI lineage: Eukaryota > Metazoa > Chordata > Mammalia > Perissodactyla > Rhinocerotidae > Ceratotherium > Ceratotherium simum. The sequence continues at coordinate 33,103,688 of NC_141914.1, read as the reverse complement.
AAAACCCTAAAGACTGCATGAATAAATTGTTGAAATTAATAAATAAATTCAGTACAAGTTCAGTAAAATTGCAAGATATAAAATCAACATACAAAAATAAGTTGCATTTCTATATACTAACAATGAACTATCCAAAAAGGAAATTTAAAAATCAATCCCATTTACAATAGCATCAAGAAGAATAAAATACTTAGGAATAAATTTAACCAAGGAGGTGAAATATTTGTACACTGAAAACTATAAGACACTGATGAAAGAATGGAAGATGACACAAATAAATAAAAAGATATTCTCTGAGCATGGATCACAAGAGTTAATATTGTTAAAATGTCCATAATACCCAAGGTGATTTACAGAGTCAATGCAATCCCTATTAAAATTCCAATACCATTTTTCATAGAAATAAATTAAAAAATATTAAAAATTGTATGGAACCACAAAAGAGTTCTAATAGTAAAACCAATCTTGAGCAAGAAGAAGAAAACTAGAGACATCATACTTCCTGAGTTAAAATCATATGCAAAGCTATAGTAATCAAACAATATTGTACTGGCATAAAATCAGACACAGACCAATGGAACAGAATAGAAAGCATAGAAATAAACCCATGTATATACGATCAACTAATATTTGTCAAGGGAACCAAGAATACACAACGGGGAAAAGATAGGCTTTTCAATATATGATTTTGTGAAAACTAGATATCTAAATGCAAAAGAATAAAATTTGACCCTTATCTTACACCATACACAAAATCGACTCAAAATGGATTAAAGACTTAAAATAAGACTTGAAACTGTGAAAACCCTAGTAGAAAAAACAGGGGAAAAACTCCTTGATATTGGTCTTGGCAATGATTTTTTGGAGTTGAGGCTGAAAGCACAGGCAACAAAAGAAAAAAAAAACAAGTGAGACTATATCAGACTAAAAAGTTTCTGTCCAGCAAAAGAAACAATCAACAAAATGAAAAGGTACCCTATGGAATGCTAAAAAATACTTTCAAACCCTATATCTGAAAAGGGGTTAATATTCAAAATGTACAAGGAGCTCAGACAACTGAACCGCAAAAATACACAACCCAATTTAAAAAAGGACAAAGGACGTTAACAGACATTTTTCCAAAGAAAGCATACAAATGGCCAATAGATTTATGAAAAGATGATCAACATCACTAATCGTTAGGGGAATGCTTATCAAAACCACAACAAGATAACACCGCACACACACCTATGGCTATTTTAAAAAGCCAAAAGATAGCAAGTATTGGTGAGGATGTGGAGAAAGGAGAAGCCTGTACACTCTTGGTAGGAATGCAAATTTGTACAGCCATTGTGGAAAACAGTAAGGAGGTTCCTCAAAAAGTTAAAAACAGAACTACCACATGATCTAGCAATCCCACTTCTGGGTATATATCCATAGGAAATAAAATAGCTACCTCAAAGAGGTATCTCCACTCCCATGTTCAATGCAGCATTGTTCACAGTCACCAAGATATGGAAACAAACTAAAAGTCCATTAATAGATGATGGAAAAGAAAATGTGGTGTGTGTATAATGGCATGTTATATAGCCTTAAAAAAGAAGGAAATCCTGCCATTTGCGAAAATGAATGAAACTTGAGGACGTTATGCTAAGTGAAACAGGCCAAAATATAAGACACGTACTGCATGATTTCACTTATAGATGAAATCTAAAAAAAAAAAAGAGTCGAACTCATAACAATAGAGAGTAGAATAGTAGTTACCAGGGCCTTGGGAATTGGGGAAAAGGGGAGATGTTCGTTATAGGGTACAAACTCTCAGTTATAAGATGAATAAGTTCTGGAGATCTAATGTACAGCATGGTGACTATAGTTAATAATAATGTATACTTGAAATTTGCTGAAAGAGTAAATCTCAGGTGTTCTCACCACACTATGTGTGGTGATAGACGTTAATTAGCTTGATAGTGATAATTATTTCACAATGTATACATATAACAAAACAATATTGTACACCTTTAATATGTACAATTTTTGTTAATCATACTTCAATAAAGCTTGAAAAAAAGATAGAGTAGGTAAATAGGATATGTACCAACAAAGAGTTATAGGTTTTAAATAAGAGAGTGAATGTGAAATCTTTTTAAACTCTAAAAACATGTTAGACATTAGCAAGCTATCCTTGGGTAAGAAGTGGGTCAACATTTGGGTTTGGGACCATCATCTCTCCCTTTCTCTGGTCTTTTTCCCTCAGTAAGCTCTTCTTTCAAGAATCATCAAAGTCCACCTGGCTGCTATTGTCTAATTATATGCTTTTGGGCAAGTCAGTCTCTTTCTGAAAGGAGTAGTTTGACCAGTTAGCAAAGTGAACCTCTATTCATTCTACCTTCCTGTAGTTGTACATCCTAGTATCTGCCTTTCTCCCTTGAAATTACATAAAAAGCATTATTTATATATGTAAATAAAATATATATTTTTATATATATATATAAAAAATAATGCTTTTTCCCCCAAAGGGAAATCTTTTATGGAAATATAGTAAACTAAACAAATAAAACTCACCTTAGTTGAATTGGAGAAAGTACCAGAGCGCCAGTCACTCAACTCTCTCTCCACTACCCTCACCTCTTCAAGTAAACTCTATGAAGTCATAATCTCACGGCATATTTTGAAATCACTGCAGTACAGCATTTCTAAGATCATTTTTGGTATTCGTGAGTCTGAGACTAATGTCTATCTGATCCTATATCTCTTAGCTGTCAGGCTTGCAATCTATGGAATAACCAACCTGGTGACAAATTTCCCCGTCTCCCAGGATCCTCTTCATGTAATGCCCCACGTATTCCACTTTTCCAGTTTCCCCTACTGAAACCCTGCATATGGCCTACTGCAGCTTTCTTACATGGAAATTACACGAGGCGTCATGAACTTTAAGCCCCAGAATCCTCCCTTTAGGGAGGATTAGACTTTCCCTTTGGCTCCTCTGGCCCTAGATACCAGGCTGGGCTAGAAAACCATGCTGGCTTTTCCCCTGGGGACTCAATCTCAACCACGAACTTGCATGGCCGGTTAATAGGCTGGGTCTGCTTAGCTCCCTGGCAGAGAAAATTTAGACGAAAATCTTTGACAAAATAATTACTTCTCCTAAGATTGTTTTGTTCTGATTTGTTTGTTTTGTCATAACAGGAAAGAAAGCCTTAGCTTAATTTCTGACATAGTCTCAAATTGTAGTATTCCAGAGTTGTAGGAGGATTTGGGGAAACCTGAGAAAATTGAAGGAATCCCCCAAATCTGGTAGGCTACCACCTTTACTGAGCTGAATCTACTGGAATTACCAAGGAACAGCCAAAGTGAAGGATTCAAGACAAAAAAAAAATCACAACATATGCCTTACCCTATTTCTTTCTGATGTAGGTTGCGTGTGGAAAACAACTTGAAAAAAGTTTTATCTAGCTCCACCTGGTGGTGGATGCCTAAAACATAACCACCTAATAGTTCTTGAGCAACTTTCTTTTGCTGGCTGTGTTCCTCCTTGCGTGTCCTAAATAAAAATTAAATAAAAATAGAAATTGAATTGCAATTCTTTTGCAAATGGATGCCCTTAGCAAAGATTAGACATCACAGGTGCTCCAGGTAACAGCAAAATATATTATAGCAAAAAAGCAGTTTCAAAAATAATTTTCAGGACACTCCTGCTGTGAATTCCAAGAGTTTTTGGTGCATGAGGAGCAGTTGCCACTACAGAAATAATTTGAAACAATAAATATTATTCATTAGTTAATAGCCTTTAATTCCTGACACAAATTGTGAAATATCTTATATAGATATTTGTTCTGGTAAGCAAAGATGATCCAAAACAAATTTTGAAAAGAGCGTGACTTAATAATATTTGTTTTTAATTGATGTCTGGCTGCAGTGTGGGAAATGAGGCGGAGGGGAGAGTGGGGAGATGGAGGGGACTGGATGACAGAAGGAATCTGTGACCAAAGGCTTGTCGGTAAAATATTATAAGAAAAGAACTTGAACTAGGGCAGTTCCGGTAAAGGTGGAGAGGGCTCAGATTCTGGTGACATTTCTGAAATAGAACTGACAGGGTTTGGTCACTGAGTCAATATAACTGAGAAGAGTGGGAGTAGTGGAGGATGCAAAGCTTCAGGTCCTTGGTGCCACGGAATTTTCCACTGAACTTCAAACCATGCTACTTACCTTCCTGCAGTTGTACATCCCAGTATCTTTCTTCCAGAAAACAAGCATGAAATTCATATCTAGCCTGGATCAGAGGGAGAGAAGTTAAGGTTTATGGATGAGTCGGGCTGTTCATTTAACCTGAGAAACCAGGACATTTAGATTGACTTCAACTGAATTTTGAGGACAGGCTACGAAACCAGAACGGATATCCAGCGTGAGAGATTAGGGAAGATGAGGAAGATGATGAAGGTACGGGAAAATGGCCATGTCAACTCCACTTCACGTATTTAATCTAGCATTTTTATTCATTTATAGCATTATAGTTCATATAGCATTTTCTGTACCAGGCATTGTCCTAGCACTTAGGATTTAAGTGAAAACATGAGGAAATATTTGCTGTTAGTAATTTTGCTATCTGGTGATTGAAACAGGCAAGTAAGCAGGCAATTCTAAGACAGTGTGATTAATATATTTTTCATAAAATGAAAGGTTATTCTAAGGTTATTCATGAGAAGACAAAGGAGAAGGCAAAGCCCAGACTTGGGAAGTTCAGGAAGTCTCTCTAAAAATGGTAATATCTAAAGTAAAACTTGGAGAATGAGTAAGCAATCCTGGTGGAAGTGGGAAATTATAGTCCTTCTAGGCAGCAGAGGAAAGAGCCTGTGAAAAGGTCCAGAGAATTGTGAGTAGCTCAGTATGCCAGAAGCATTTTTTTTAAAAAAGAAAAAAAAGTAGATCGGGAGATAGGGGCATGGTAAAAGATTAATTTTCAGAAATATCCTGGGGCTAGACCATGCGCAACATGCATTTATTCAGTGTTTGTAAAGGAAAAAGGGTATTCTTCCACTCCTAATTTCCACCTTATCGTTAAGGGGTTAGATATCGGTTTTCGCATTTAAATAATGCCGTTTCGGTTGGCACATGTGGGTTAATTTTCACCTTTTGGGGTTTCCTCAAACCAAAAGCTTCAATCTCAGCAATTTGTCCCTGATAGAAGAGGATTTTTTTCTTACAAGGCTTCAGCCATACATAAGGCCCCCACTGCATGCAGTCTTAGAGGAGGCACAGCAGGTCCAGCGTCTAGACGGAAAAGAGAATCAGAGTCTGGTATTTTGTTTTTGAAGTGTGACTGGCCCACAACCTTCCCAATTGCAACTAGTATTTTTTTCTGTAAATTAGTTTAAAAAATTTTTCCAAACCAGGAGCTCAAAATGTAACCCCCCAACATAAGCTTGCCTGAGAAGGTTCTGCAAAAACTTCTCTCAAACCTAAAAGAAGTAATGAATTATAAAGTCCTCTTTGGGCCGGGGTTCAAGCATCAGAGGAAATGTGGAATAGATTACCACCATCACAAGAAACAATAATACTAAACAAAGAGATTGGGATGCTGAGATTATTTATATCATTTTAAGGAAAGATCGTCTAGGGGAATAATATACCTGGGTTCCCTGTCTCTTCTGAGATGCTTTTCCTGAAGAATGGAAAGCATGAGAAGGGTTACAGAGACCCACTTCCTAGGCCAAGACCATGTTGCCAACCATGATGGACACTCAGAGGAGACAATGTCAAGTGTGGTGAGTGTGTATGAATGTGTGGAAGGGGTAGGTACTTGAAATACAGCTTCTGAACCATGATAAGAAGTCCAAAGTATGCTAACAAGTTCAGACAATGCAGATGGCATGGAGGAAACGTCATAGTGTTTTAAGAAGGGAAATGGCATGATCGTATTTTTATTGTATAAATATCAGTCAAGTTTCCATGTGTAGAATAAAGTAGAGGAAAGCACACGGAAGGGAAGAAGCGCTGTTGGAAACATGTACAATAGTCTAAGCGAGAGATGGTAATTGATGTAGCCTGGTAGGAGTGTGGATGTTGAGATGTGGCTGGATTCAAGAGATTCTAAGGGCATAGAAGCAACAAGACTTGGAAACAGATTGGAGAGATCAGTGGTGATAAACAACAGTTTAGAGAAGATGATCTCGCCTCAAAACTTACTATGAATACCTGTTACTGCTTGCCTGAGGTTTTTTTTTCCTCACTGTGGGAACACACTGGATCCAGGGAAAATGGAGTGCCACAGTTACTGCACTAGAAATAGCTCTCAACCAATGACATCAGGGGAGTTGATATATCAGTATTCCAGCTCCCTCTGCCTCAGAGATGTACCTGTGAACTCGGTTCTATTAGATTCTAGAGTTCCCTGGCCGGATTAGCTCCAGCTGCCCGTAGTGGTAACTGGCTTTATAATGCACTCTTAGCTGGCATACTTCCATTTCCTATTTTATTTCTCCACACCTCTGTGGTTCCTGGGATCTCTTGAATATTTGTCTCAGTGTCTGTTTTGGGGGAACACAAAGGACACTTTTAGCTAGAAAGCGATTTATGTTGGAATGGAAGTGAAGAGTTCAAGTTTGGGGAAAGTGAGTCTAAAATACCCTACTCAGATTAAGTTCTAGTTTAATCTAGGTCTTAGAGCCTCTCTGGAGTCATGCCACAGCCTGCTTCCAGAAGCCCAGTTTCTCAGGCTTTGAACTAAGGACTGGTCATCTTTTCTTTGCTAATTGATCTTTTGAGAAATAAAATCTGCTCTCCCAATGAATGCTGGATTAGTTCTTCATTACGTCACCTATGCTGGATGAAACTTAAATGCATTGTAATTTAAATGTATTTTTAATTGCATTCAAGAATATTTAAATATAAATGTAATTGCATTAGAGAATATTTTCAATATCTCTTTTAGCTTTTTATTTCACTTAGATAAGATAAAATATGGTGTTATGGACTAAATTTGGTCCCCCAAAATTCATATGTTGAAGCCTTAACCCCCAATGTGACTATATTTGGAAACAGGGCCTTTCGGGAGGTAATTAAGGCTAAATAAGGTCATAGGGTGGGGCCCTAATCCCAGAGGGCTGGTGTTCTTATAAGAAAAGAGACACTGGAGTGTGCCCTCTCTCTCTATTTTCCTCTCTCTCTCCCCATGTGTACACGGAAGAAAGCCCATGTGAGCACACTGAGAAAGTGGTGATCTACAAGCCAGGAAGAGAGTCTTCACCAGAAACTGAATCAACTGGCCCTTGATTTCGGACTTCCCAGCCTCCAAAACTATGAGAAAGTAAATTTTTGTTGTTTAAACCACTAGTCTATGGTATTTTGTTATGGCAGCCTGACCTGACTAATACATATGGGTACATTAAATTTTTTAAAATGTCCTTACTATTTATTTCCAAACTTCTATATTCTCTTTCCTATTTTTTTTTTTATTTTCTTTTTTCATAATGCTTTTTCTTAAGAGAATGGATTCTGGATCCAGGCTATCTTTTACTTTGGTCAAATTCCTTAACTTTCTTTGATTCAATTTTCTCAAATGTAAAAGGAGAAGCCTGTTAATACTTGTTTCCTCATAGGATTGTTGTGGAGATTAAACATGTTAATATATATAAAGCCTGGCAAATATACATGCATTCTTTTGGCAAATATACATGCATTCTTTTATTATTGTTATAAATTTTCTATTTTATTCCTTCTTGTCTTTTAAATAAAAATAACCACTTTTTTCAGCAAATTAAATTGAACCTTTCTATTACTTTCTTACTCTTTTTGACATAGCTCTTTCTTGTCCCTAGTTCCACTCCCCCTCTTTAATTTCTTTTGCCACAGACTCCTTCCTCTGGGTAGATAGAGCTTCACAAGCTTGTGGTTATTCTTCCTCATAAGGGTAGTCAAACAGACCATCTATTGAGATTCCCACCAGATCAATTGACAATTGATTCAATTTGGTCTCTAAGCAACATATTTTAGGAAAAGAATGTGGTAATTCTGTTGTTTGCATTTATTCTCCAGGAATGAAAATGTCTTCAAATAATCTTCTGCTTTGTTCTAGGATCCATGTGAGCTTAAAATAGCATTCACACCGTCTGCCTTTGCTTGTCCATTATGTCATAAATTCTTTCTAAGCCTATAAATCTGTCCCAAGATCCCATTGATACAAGGATACAGATTTATATGTTTAGAAATAACGTCAAGAAAGAAAGAATGTTTGGAAAGAATCTCAAGAAAGATACATTACCGGAAGAAACAAATAAAAAAGAAAGAAAGGAAAGAAAACAGGTTCAAGCTGAAATACCCTGGCAACAGTTTCTGAGTACTAGATAGCTCTTCATATTCTCACAGTCCATTGTAGAATTGGGACATTATTTTCAGGATATTTTTCCACAATGGCCACTGGAGGGCATTGCCAGTCAGCAGTGAGGGAGGTAAATAGCAAATCCTTCACTTGGGGAAAGTTACAGATGAAGGTGAGATATGTCAATAGGGTCAGACAGCACCAGGGCAAACTAAGATACAACTAAGAGTCTTAAGGTAAGGTTTTGATAGAACTGAAACTGAAGTTTAAAAGAGTTGTTAAAGTGTGGTGGGTGTTTGCCCTAGATTTTACTGTCCTCCTACTCACTGTTAACATAGATGTTGTAATTCTCTTAAGGCTTTATGGCTGCCTGTGCCCGGTATCATGTCATCAGTATATTACCTAACAGTTTGGTATAAACTGAGTTTCTGAAATCTAAAACTTATTTTAATGATGATGGGTACTTTCATTGTTAAAAGATGGCATACCCAGGTCTTTTAAGTTCCTTTAGGAAAGCACAATATTACTTTAACATTTGAACACAACTGCAAATTCCTTATTAAGTTGATTTAAACCATGACCCATTGCTAAGCTACTTGCAGCTTTATTCACTAGATTGACATGTTACCCAATTATACCATTGGCAAACTTTGAATTTGATTTCCAAATCTCCAAGTAGTCATTTAGCATATCCACCAATTCTACTCATGGGCCCCTGATGCTTCCTCTGAGTGCCTTGGAGCTGTGCCTCTGTGAAAGCTTGCACCTTATTAAATTTCAACTCTACCCTCTCATTTTATGCTTCGTAATGTTCAGATTTCAAGTCTGCAGGGGCATTTTTGAATTTATGTTAGCGTGCATATGTGTGGATGGTTTATGGAAATAGCTTTACATTTTAACTTCTATTCCAGTGGCAAGTATTGGTTTTATGTTTGGCATGGCTGAACGGGTATTGAGTTCATATGCCTGAATTACAAAGGGCATCAAGGATATGTTCTAACCTCATGTTTCTGGAGAAATTTCACGTGGTTTTCAGCACTCTGCTCTCCTGGATTGTCTCTGACATCAAAGACTGTTCCTCCTCAGCATCCTTTACTTTCCTCTTCTCTCTGATGTCAGAACAGTAGCATGCCCAGGGGACAGATATTGGACCTATTTCTTCTGGTCTGTCTCATTTTCTTGGTGATCTCCTCTAGCTTCATGACTTTCAAAACCACCTATAGGCTAGTAATTGCCAAATTTATATCTCCAGGTTGTCTCTCTCCCATGTACTCCAAATTCTTATATCCAAATGCCTACTCGACATGTCCACTTGAGTATCTAATAGATGCTCAAACTTACATCCAAAGCTAAACTGCTGATCTTTCCTCCAAAACTTAGTTTTCCTCTATCAACTTAAAACAACTTCCAGTTCCTCAGGTGAAAAAGACTAGAGTCACTGTACCCCTCTCTCTCACACCTTACATCAAATCCATAATTTATAAAGAGATTTATAGCTTACAAAATATGTTCAAGGGTGATTGTTTCTTTGGTCCTCAATCTTCTTTACCTAGATAGATAAAAATAAAGATAGAAACTGGGTCTCTAGAAGGTTAAGTGATTTATTCTTAACCTTAAATTCACATCTTCAGATTTTAAGTCCCAGGAATTTTTTACTAGTCTTAGAACTAGTGCTGAACACTGATGAGTTTTCCACTGGTGGTCCGTTGCAAAATGAGAAAAATAAGAACAATGAAGTAAATTTTTCACAAAAATAAAAGTATTTCATTTGAAGGAATGTCCTTTATTCTTAGATATACCCTTTGCAATATTTGATGTCATAATATAACAGTAGTGATATTATTCATAAATGTCTTAATTGGGCAAAATAAGTTAATTCCTATTTGAGAAATATTATGATCTATTATGTGCAAAATCTGGGAATCACTGAACTATTCTCTTAGATCTCAGGTAAGAAAACTTGGGGACCAGGTTGCATTCTGACTAACATATTTCTCTTCTAGTCTTTACTTGGGGTTTAGAGACTGCTTATTTTTATATTTATTTGAAGAAAATTAATAACTCTAAAGTAGGAAGGACTAAATGGGCACTTTCTGTATGTGTACTTTGTGTATGATACTCCTTTCTGACTCTCTGTTTCTATTCAGGAATTGAGATGATAACTTGAGAAAGAGTAAAAAAAAAATCATATTACTTTGTTAAGTGAACAGTGGTGTTCACATCACCAAAAGTTCAAAGGCAATGATGATTACATTTAGGGAAATTGTCTCTAATTCCTATAAAAATTCTGCTAAATATATGCATTTATCTATCCCTCCCTACCAAATCCTACTGAAATAATGTAACAGGTTAAAAATACGTCCATAGCGATATGAGTATTGGAGAAAAGTACTAGCAGCTTCATCAGAGCACTGAAGAATTTCTGGAAGATAAAGAGTAGATTCATTCACTTATTCAACAACTACTTATTGAGGACTTATTAAATGCCAGGCACTCTTCTAGGTGATGGGAACACTGAGTGGACACGATGTTGAAAGACCTTGCTCTTATGGAGCTTACACTATTGAAAGGGAAATCAGGCAATTAAAGAAAGAAAGAAAGAAATATGCCAGATTGAGGTAAATGCAATGCAAATAACTAAAATAAGTTAATATAATAGAAAAATTACTGAGTGGCTGCTCTAATTTAGATAGTTATAGAAGAGCTGTTTGAGAAGCTGATATTTTAGTCGAGAGCTGAACAAGAAGGAACCAGCTGTTTAAAGATCTGGTAAAAACATTTCTGGGAGAGAGAAGAGCTAGTGCAAGGGCCCTAAGACACAAATGATCTTACAATGGTTGAAGATCCAAAAGAAGAATGGTTGAGGATCCAAGTAGGGTGATGGTAAGAGAGTAGGCCAGAGAGGGAAGCAGAGGTCAGATCATGTAAGGTTTTGTAAAGCAGAGAGGAGTTTGAATTTTATTCTAATTAGGATGGGAAGCCATTGGAGAAGTGTAGGCAAAAGAGCAGCATGATGTGACATATGATGTTAAAAGATTGCTTTGATTAATTTTTGGAAAATGGATTTGTAGGAGATGGTATATCAGTTTGCATGATGTTTGCTCTAATTACAGGAAACCTAACTCATAGTGGATTTAAAGCTAAAAAAAATATTAACTCATAAAATAAAAAGTCCATAGATTGGACATCTCCAAGGTTGTTTATTCAGTGACCCAGCAATAACATCAAAGACTAGAGCCTTTTTATCTTTTCACTCTGGTATCATTGGTGTGTTGGCTTTGTCTCCATGGCTTCTCCTCACATGATTGCAATATAGTTGCAATGGTTCCAGATTTTAGATGTAGACGTGAGGAATAAGCCTCCCAGTAGACTGTCTGTCAGATCTGCCTTTACGTTCATGGCAATAAAGATTTCTGGTGGAATGAAAATATCTTCATCTGCTCCCAATATTTGCCAATCAGGATTTTACATATGTACATAAAAAAATTAAATAACTAAACTCCAAGGTCTTAATTTAGGAACCAGAAGAAAGCTAGGTACAATTAATGTCCTTAAAGGAATTTTGAAGGATACTGCATTCATAAAAATAAACAAACTGTTTTGAAAAGAAAAATCAGACTTCAAAAATAAAAATATGATTGCGGAAACAAAAAATAGATGGGCTAAAATAGCAGAAGGAATACAGCTGAAGACTCAATTTCTAAGCTAGAAGATAGAGTCAACAAAATGAGTGCATATTTTTTGCAACCCTCTGAAGTATTTATAAAATTTCAATAAATTCAAAAAAGTGGAAAATAATGTAGATCAGATTTGTTGACCACAATGTGATAATAGTAAAAATTAACAGCAAAAGGATAGCCAAAGATGATCCACTTGGAAAATACTTTATTAAAAGACAATTAAAAAGCAGAAGTTTGATTAAACAGAACTTTGAAACTAAAATTATAGGTAATTACATTGCATAACAGCTATGCTGGTCATCTCTCTGAGAGATGCTGACTATTACTGAACATATGATAGCATCATATATGAAAATATGTAGGATGAGTGCAAAACAGTATTTAGAGGAAATTATTTTGCCATAAATACATTAATTAGAAAATAGGAATGATTAAAAAGAAATCAGCTATACTTTTTTTTTTCTTTTTTTTTTTTGTGAGAAAGATCAGTCCTGAGCTAACATCCGTGCTAATCCTCCTCTTTTTGCTGAGGAAGACCGGCTCTGAGCTAACATCTATTGTCAATCCTCCTCCTTTTTTTCCCCCAAAGCCCCAGTAAATAGTTGTATGTCATAGTTGCACATCCTTCTAGTTGCTGTATGTGGGACGCGGCCTCAGCATGGCCAGAGAAGCGGTGTGTTAGTGCGCTCCCGGGATCCGAACCCGGGCCGCCAGTAGTGGAGCACGCACACTTAACCGCTAAGCCATGGGGCCGGCCCTCAGCTATACTTTCTGCTTGAGAAAGAGGAACAAATGACACAGCATCAAAAATACTTCATTTAGAATTTGATATTTTGGGAAATTTGTCAAAAATGTCAAAAGTTGATTAAATAAGACCACAGATCTTTATAAAACAGTACTTAATTATCTATTTAACTGAAGTGACAATAAAAGATTTTTAAGGCAAGTATAGAAGTTACATAGTTGTGAACAAAACTTAGCTCTTCTAAGATTCAGAAGATTGAGAAGATTCAGTTTTCTAAAGTAATCAAGGACCTGATAAAGACAACATTAGCACAGGAAATTATTTTGATAAAACACAAAATCTTTCCTTGCTAGGAAGATTATTTAAAGGTAAAGAAAACCCTTTCATAATTTTTTATCAGGAACTGTCCAAGAAAACCTGTCACTCTAGCAGCTGAAGGAAAATTAAGTTTTGGTTTTATGTAAGTACACAATTGGTATTAAAGCTTATTTTTTTAAAAAAACCCTATAACAAATTCATTCAATTTTAGCCAGCTTGATTACACAAGGTAAGATTCTCTCTCTCTCTTCCAAACTTTCTATATCCATTTACATCTATTTAACTTGCTTGTTCTTAACAATTATGTTTAGGTTATACATGAAAATTTCATGAGACGTTAAGCAGCTGGCCATCATCTTAAACTATTTTTTCTTCCTGACTAATTTTTAACAGAGATAACAAGAACTTATTTGACTAGTAAACCCAAGGAGAAGAAAAGTTGTATGACTGCATTAAATTTAATGCTGAGAACTCTGAAGACGTGTCTATTTTAATTAAGCCAACAAACTTAAACCAGCTTTTATTTACTGAAGATCCCAGACCACATGAACTTGGAAAGCATTTGGGTTAGTTTCCATATTTCTGAGAGTTTTAGGAATACTTAATTTATATAAGTATTTATTTTAAGTCAATTAAATAGAGCTCCTTTATAAATTAATTTTGGCAATACCGTCCAGAGGTAGAAAAATATCACATACACATAACATAGATCCATAGACATATATAAACATGCAGACAGACACAAACAGAGACTCTACAGCTGTCATTCCAAAGTTTTAGCCATGAATCAGGTACAAAAATACAAAACTCACCAGTTTATAAGTAACTGTTGAATCCAAATAGTGTCAAGTTAAGGTACTTGCTCACCTGGCTAAAGCTTTTTACTAATTTTTATGAAGAAGACTTTTAAGATTTATATTTGCCCTTGATAAGTATCTTATGCAGACTGTGGACTAGATTTTGGTCGAGGGAGCTTCTATAGCAGTCTGTATTTTAAAAGCCTCTTTCTCCTTCTTTTTTTCCCTTCAGTCTCTGCGTGCAGTGTTTTAGTTATCTCCCGGGGTATTTACATTTCAAAGACATGATAAAATTTACGTCTTTCAAGGGACAGAAAAAGAATGCAAGTTTTTCTCTTAGGAGTTTTGGGGCATATTCCTCTATTATCAGAAGTCTAGGGTAATTATTATTTAAAATTTTTCTTTGTATTAGGGGTCTGACGGTGTGAGATGCTTTGTCCGTTTCACTGTCAATCATCACAACATCCTCTTCTTCACTCTCCTCACTTTCCAAGGGATTCCACTTCATAGCATCTCAACTAGGCTTTACCACAAGCTCTTAGATCTTAATCTGCAGCAGTTGTGCCCTTCTAGACTTGCAAAATGGCATACTAAGGTCTCCAACTTATTATTCTGCTCTCCCACTTTGTCTGCCAGTCCCAGAGCTAGCAGAGTAGTGGACAACTGCATATCCTTCTCTAATCTCAAGTTTTCTCCCAACTTTCTTTCTTTCTTTTTTTCTCTCTTTTTTTTTAAAATTTTTTGTTTATTGCAGTAACATTGGTTTATAACATTGTAAAAATTTCTGGTGTACATCATTGTACTTCTATTTCTGCATAGATTACATCATGTTCACTGCCAAAATACTAATTACAACCCATCACCACACACATGTACTGAATTATCCCTTTCACCCTCCTCCCTCCCCACTTCCCCTCTGGTAACCACCAATCCAATCTCTGTCCCTGTGTGTTTGTTTATTGTTGTTATTATCTACTACTTAATGAAGGAAATCATACGGTATTTGACCTTCTCCCTCTGACTTATTTCACTTTGCATTATACCCTCAATGTCCATCCATGTTGTCACAAATGGCACCATACACAAAAATTAACTCCAAATGGATTAAAGACTTGAATGTAAGACCTGAAACTATGAAACTTCTAGAAGAAAACATAGGCAGTACGCTCTTCGACATCGGTCTTAGCAACATCTTTTCAAACACCACGTCTGACTGGGCAAGAGAAACAATAGAAAAAATAAACAAATGGGACTACATCAAACTAAAAAGCTTCTGCACAGCAAAGGAAACCATCAACAAAACGAAAAGACAACCTAACAATTGGGAGAAGATATTTGCAAACCATACATCTGATAAGGGCTTAATCTCCCAACTTTCTAACTCAAGCTTCAGCCTCTAGTTGGGCATTGGTGGCCAGCTGACCTGCCCACAGTAGAGGCCAGCCCACTGTGGCAACCATTTGTCTCTCTTCTTTGCTGCGATGTGCTAGGCTCAGTTCCTCAAACAAACTCATTAGACCAGCTGGTGTTTTTGGGTTATCCCCATACTGACACAGGGGTCTACAAGCATTTAACATGTGGGACCATCCCTCCACGCGTAAAGATCGATGGCCAACCGGGGATTTCTCCCACAGATGCCTCTTTCCCAAGAACCATTTCTTTGGTCTCCTGGCTGGCTCATCAATTATTGGCTTGCAACCTGGGAAGTTCCCCAGGTGAAATCTGAAACTGACCCCCATACACATAGTGAAAGGAGAGATGGAAGAAAGAGGCAGACCACTTCAGATTGGTAGGTGGCAGTTTTAACGAGCAAGGCAACTTACATGTGAGGCTTGTCTTGAGCAGCTGCAAGATGAATAAATCTCCACACCCACCTGCTAGAATATTAAAAGTTTATATAGAGGCATTAATGGAGTTCAGTCATGTATACAGTCCAGATGGTCTCAACAACACATTACTCTCACAAGGTCGTGTCCTTGAAACAGCTCCGGCTATAGGAATGGGGAATGGTGGGCAGAGTGTATGTTCCTAGAACAGGGGAGGAGGTAAGGAGCCTCTGATTGCCTGGATCCAGGTCAACCCACGGTCACATCCTCCAATGACCTCCTCCAACAGTAATGAAAACATAGGTAAGAATGGGGTAAAATAGAAACAAATATGCCATCAACAAATGAATTTGAGCAGGAGGAAATAAATGTCTACTCAAGTTATACTATGGGTTCATTTATGAAAGATGTAAATTAGACATGTGGTACTTGGCCAAAAATGAGAGCAGGTGTGGGTCATATATAGTGTGAAAAGTAAAAGATAATGACAAGAAGCTTTAGATGTCTATTTTCAGGACCATGATGGTCAGGACCATCTCATGATAATCAAATAGTGCTTATTTATAATTCTTACTAATAACAACTAAAGTTTTATAGTACTTTTGCTCAGTCCTTATTGTTTAGAAAATATTACCATTCTCTTTGGACCAGGAATTAGTTCCTGTTGATAGAAGTTACTCTGAAACAAAATGGTGTTCAAAGTAAAAAAAATTTTCTAAAAATCTATTACTATCAGATGAGAACTTCCTTGAGAGGTGAGAATTTTCTTGTCCTTCAAAACAAAACATCAAATAGTGGCTGGAAGATTGCTTATAGGTGATGCCAGAGAGGAAAGTTATTTATTGGATGGGATGGGTATTGACATGACCAGATGGACCCTAAATTCCCTTCCCACCTTAATATTCTAGGATTTGTGCTTCTGGTGTACAGCACTTACTATAGATATATTGTATCAAAAGACTCTTCTATTAATTAAGCTTGTAAATAGCTCTAAATATAGAAAAGAGTTCATATTGTATAGGTTCTAATCAATGCTAAACCTTTCAAGGATCCTACAGTTTTACTAACAAAGGAATAAATAAGTAACGCACGCCTTTATTCAAATAGGGTTGTTCCATGGGTTCTGTACTTTCTAGCAATGAATGGAGTTGCTCATTTTGAAGCAGGAGCTTCTCCTTAGATGTTCTGCTTAGACTTTGGTGATAAAGACAGTATCATCTTGCACATGCTCTCTTGGCCTCATCCTCAAAGCTCTTAAGGATACCAGGATACCAATCATGTTACTGTGACTTGGTGAATAAATGAAAAGCAATAGGAGAGATTGGAGGATATGAGGAAGACATTTGGTTTAAAACCAATTCGACCTGACCTTGTTTTTACAGAAAGGCCTGATGTGGCCTGTTGAACATGCATTGTATATCTGCTTTAAACATTTACAATGTCCCAAAGCCAAGAACGATGCCCTTAAAGATAGGGATGCTGCCTCCTCATACCAGCATTTCTTTAAGGATAAGCATTTATTCCCAGAAACAGGATTAATTACTGACCTGCTTTAACTCATCTCCTGACCACTGACACACTGACCACCGACTTGTTGTGCTCTCAAAGCATCCCACGACTGTAGTAAAAGAGATATTCCTGTCATATGTGATGGATTCTCTTTGTCCCAAGACAGTATATAACCACTCTGTACCCCTACTTCTTTGGAAAGCTTCTTCCTTGGTGGAAAAGTTCTCCCAGGCTATGGTCCTCAAACTGGCTCATAATAAACTCACTACAATTTTTATTTATAGATTGAGTATGGATTATTTGCATTGACAGACTATTGACGGCAAGTCCGGTATAATATATTGTGTTAACATAGTGACCCTATAGGACTGTTTACATAAAAATTACTAATGTTTATTGAATGCTTCTTGTGGATCAGGCACTATTCTCAGTGCTTTACATGTGTTGACTCATATAATCTTCAAAACAGCCCTATGATGTTGATACTAATTTTACCCTGAGGTTAAGGATGATGAAATTGAGGCACAGAGAAGTTCGTTAACTTACTCAGTTACAAAGCTAGGGAGGAAGGGCTCAGATCTAAACTCAGAAAGTTTGGATTTCAATCTCCTGATCTTCTTTTCATCTTTAAAATATGTTCCTTCTTTTCAAATTTCTTCATGAGATGATGTAGTCCATACTAAAAAAAACAAAAATATTTTTGTTTTTAAATAAAGTTGGTAAACTAAACTCAGTAAACTGAGAAGCAATGAGATAGAGTGAAAAGAATATTGCACTCGGAATCAAGACTTTGGATTTCTGGTTCCGATATGCCTCTATTTAATTTTACGTGAACCATTTAACGGCTATTCCTCATCTGTAAA
Source organism: Ceratotherium simum simum (assembly GCF_057802395.1). Taxonomy (NCBI): domain Eukaryota; kingdom Metazoa; phylum Chordata; class Mammalia; order Perissodactyla; family Rhinocerotidae; genus Ceratotherium; species Ceratotherium simum. The sequence continues at coordinate 33,085,657 of NC_141914.1, read as the reverse complement.
CTGCAAATTGATTTAACATCCTTTATTTGTGTCATTCCAGACCTTTCACAAATCACCATTACATGAATGATCTCATCTAAGCTTTACAGAAATTCTGTAAAAAACCTGAGGCTCAGAATAACGATGATCCCTCACCTCCACTCCGCCCACTTTGTTGCACAGTTGGTAAGGCTCTTCAGACTCCCAAGCCAGTGTCCTTTCCTACTATACCTTGCTGACCTATTTTATGTATATAAAAGCATTTTCTAAACTATAAAATAATATGCTGATATGAACTTTTATAATTAAGGTGGCATGCAAAGGTGAATTGGTAATGCTTTCAGCAAAGAAGGCAGCAAAGAAAGAATAATTTTGGAATTGATTTGAAGAAGCCAAAATAGTTTATGTGAAAACCACATGCATTCTTAATTTATTTTGTTTAAATCCCGGAACAAATGCTAAACTGATGGAAGAATATTCTGCTTCTCTGTGCTTCAGTGAATTCCTTATTTTGTAACATGAAATGATAAATGTTTGAACAGCTGCAATTATAAAGTTAAGGAACCATAGAACACACACCCCCATACACACATACACACACTTTTTTTTTCCTCCAGGGCTGTTGACGGGAACTGTGCCACAGAAATGTAACCCGTGAGTGATATAAATATATTTTCATTCATTTTGCTGAATCCTTTGCATAGCATAACTTTCTCTGTGGGAGGTTTACCTCAAGAATGGAAAGAAAAGAAAAAAATGTGAACAAACCAGCTTTCTTGATTTATTGTCTTGGAATAGTTTCTGAGATATTGTTCTCCTTTAGGTACAAGTGAAATACTTTTGCAACAAATGAGGACTAAGGGGAAGGAGCCAAGGGTGGGGGCTCAGCAGTGGCCTTGGCCATTGAACAAATCTTTAGGCTCCAATCTTTGTATACTTAAGCATGAATAGGAGTATTTGTTATCTCTTATTTAATTTTTTTTTAAGCACTTGTGCTCTAAATATATACTATTATGCAGGTGAGCCTGTGTGTCTACTTAATCCATATACAGTCATTGTAGATCCTTTTATTGGTTATGTATCTGAAATCTGAGAATACAATACTCTGCTGGTGTTCTGGGAGGTCACATGAAATCTTACAATATGGCTTAATTTCCCCGCTGTCTGCTAGAAGTAGATGAATGGGCTTGACTCTGCTCCTGCTATTTACTGAGATATGCATAGATCACACAATATCATGTGGAATAGAATCTGAGAATCCTAGAATATTAGATTTGGAAGGGGCCTTAGAGCTTATCATCATATTTTATAAGTCAGGGAAACAGAGCCACTATAGGTATTATGTGAATAAGTGGGTTATTACAGAAATCAGACCTTATCCAAATGTGAGAAGAACTGAAGAAGTGACGGTCTAGAGGGGAGTTGGAAGATCCAAGAAAAGGTCACTGACCAGTCCACCACAAGCACTGATGTGAGTGGACAAACAGAAGCTTTCGTGGCAATCAAACACTTTCAGTCTGTGAATTAGGACCACAAAGGGGGAAGCTGGTGGGGAGTTGAGTGGAAATCTCCACCTCTCTGGAAGCAATGCCTCTGTGCAGCTGCTCTCTCTGTGAGTCTGCAGCCAAGCCCCTGCTGGTGAGTAGAGCTGGCAGGGGGGAAGGTGAGCTATAAGCAGAGTGGAAGAAAGTGCACATAAGCTGAGGTCTCCTGGGCACTTTGGCATCTGCTCAACACCATGCCAGACTGAGACAATCTTCCAAAAGTAATGGCACTTGCTTTACTCTGACCGTCCAAATCTCAGGCAACTTCCTCTTTTGGCAGCTCTAGCCTAAGATCATACAGAGAAAGAGATTCTGGGAAATGTAGTTCCCAGCCTTAGTCAAGTTGACAAGGCACAATCCAACCCAATGTCCAGCATTCTAATCCTGCAGACAGGAAATCTGCTGCTGTGAGGGAAGTGGCCCTACCAAGCTTAATGAATCAGATAGCGACAGATTCAGAACTAGATTCAAGGTCTCTTGATTGCTGGAGTAGTTTTTTTTCCTACTACATCTTTTGTTTAGTTCATATCTGTATGTGTGCTACATAAACACAATTATTTGAATGTGGACTAAAACCTTTGTAAAGGTCACTCAAATACTTTTATTAGAATTAATATATAACTTATCTATGGACATTAATATAAATGAGGGGTTTTTGTTGTTGTTAACAGTTCAAGGAAGTTTGAATTTGCTTGTGTTCCTCAGTGGTAGGGAAAGGGCATTTTGTGCACATGTGCTGCATAATCAAGTCATTATACAACTATGTGAAAGATTTTTCACCCAAAATGTGTTTCAGAAAAATAACTCATACAAGGGAAGAGAAGGACTACATAAAATTATAACAACTGTAATTGTGATTTATTGAGAGCTTACTATATATCAGTCACTATACTAAGCACTTCTCATCTCTTATCTCTTTTTCTCAATGATTTTTCCTTGTTTTTTAATTATTGTCATATAAATATGAAAGCTTATACATATAGAAGATAATTAGGAAGCACAAAAAACTCTGTAAGAAGAACCACATTGTCATAAGAACCAGAATCCTAGCAGAAGATAACTTAGGCGGAGTCTGGGTCGTAGTTTGATTTTCAGCTTCCCTTCAAGGTTATGAACCTCTCTTGGGGAATTCAGTGGTAAAGGCAGTGAATAAGACTTTGGAAATGTAGAAGGTTCCACAGTCTGGTATCTGGTGGATCTGTAAATTGAGCTGGATACTGGATACAGTCAGGAGAGTAGGATGGTTTTTGCTTGTTTGCTTGCTTTTTTTCTAAGCTCACCACCACCAACTTCCAGATCTCAGGCAATTTCAGTACCGTGGGGTGAGTATCCTCAGTTGACAATAGTGACTGGAAGCAAGAGTGGGGACTTCATCAGCACATGGTCCAGGTTGATAAGAATCTGAAACAGGTTCACCAGAGCAGAGGTATCTCAGCGATGACAGCCTTTAGCCTGTTTCTTGGGTCACATTGCTTAAATCTGGGCTGGTTGCTCTTTGCGTCTATTGTCACCCGGGGATTGCCCTTCATCGTCTCCTGTGTTGGATCACCTGAATCCTGTATTGAAGTGGAAGACAAAATCAGAAGCTTTCTGAGAATGGTTCATGGAAATTTTTTGTGAACTAAAATATTTTTATCTTATCTTCAGATTTAATTTTCAATTAAGCTGGATTAAAATTTTAGATTTTTCATTACTTAACTAAGAATTATGCAAGCAGTGTTCAATTTTCTTCTTGCTGTCAGTGTTGTTTGTTGAGAAGTACCAGGCCATTCTGAATCCCAATTTTATGTATAATACCCAGTTTCATTTTTCTCCTCTCTGGAAGATTGCAAGATTTTTCTTTTTGTATCCTGAGTTCTTACATTTCTTCAACTTGGATTTATTTTCTTCCATTTTATATCAATTCATAGTCTTTATTTCTGGACAAATTTCCCAACGTATTTTGTAAGTACTATTCTCTCCTCTCTTTTCTCTGTTCTCTTTTTCTAGAACTCCTTTCACTTATATGTTGGACTTTTGAACTCATTCTCTAATTTTTTAAGTTCTTTCTTCTCCATTTTCCATTTCCTCCTCTCACTGTTCTTTGTCATTTCCTGAACCTATTTTTTCAGCTTTTCTGTTGATCTCCTTCCTTCTGCTATTTCATGTTTTTAATTTCTGATAAATCTTTTTCTTATTGCTCTGAAGATGAAAATTACAGTTTTCCTAGTTACTTCTTTTCACATAGGCTCTATTCCTTTCAAGTTGCTTTTTATTCTGTTTGGTTTTTGTTTCTCTCATGTTAGAGGTTTTCCTCAGACATATTCTCATCGCTAGCAGTTGTCTGTTCATGTTTAAAAATGAGTTCCCCGGAGTGGATTGGATTCTCTGAGTGCTTGGGTGGGGCCTGTTAGTGACTTGCTTGTGCTCTTGGTATGACGTTAGTTTTTCTCCTCAGGCTGGTCAGATAAGAAGAAAAAACTCTTCCAATATTGTCCTTGTGTGTTTAATGCCTTAAGACATCTTCTTGGTGTATTTTAACCGGTTTGTTTTTTTTTTTTTTGGAAGGGGGGAGGTGTCATCAAAATGTTTTTTTTTTTTCTTTTTTTACACTGTGATGTCTCCATTACCTGATTAAGCCTCACAGCCAGCTAAGACGAGGATAGGTGAGTATAAAGTGTTAATCTTATCCTCGTGAAAGTGATGTTTAAGGCGTTTTGTGAGTTGTCCGTGTTCTCACAACTGTTGAGTGGATAAGTCAAGATTTGAACACGGGGGAGTCTGATTCCTCAGACGCTCTACTAGAGACTTGTGGCCCAGAAAGCAGATGCAAACCCAGAAAACAGCTTCTCTAATAGTTTATGAGGCTCTGACAGTTTCATATATATATATACACACACATATATACACGCATATATATGTGTGTGTATATATGTGTATACATATACATATAAGTATATATATGTGTATATATGTATGTATATGTGTGTATATATGTGTATATATATGTATATGAAGAAGGAATTAATACAAAAGGCACCTCAAGGTTAGAAACAATATTACTTGATTACAAAACTTTAAATGAACATTTCCAATCCTTTTAACCAGAGAAGCACATTCTAAATCTGTTAGTTTTACATCCAAACTAAACTTCAAGTTTGTCTGTTTCTCTCCAACTCCATTGCCACCTTTCTGGTCTCCAAAGAATCACTCATGTTCTCCTAGGTTGCCATAGTAGCTTCCTATATGATGACCTCACACCCGTTCTTGTCCACTTTTTACACATAACGCATATAGAACTTAGGAGGATATTTTCTAAAAGTTAAATCATGTCCTTTCCTGCTTAAAATGTTTCAAAATTTTTCCATAACAGCAAAAAGGTAAAATATGAATCCTTAACATGGTCCACAAGGCCTGCATAGGCTGATTTCTACCAGTTTTTCCAATCTTCTATTTTACTTCCCTCATTACACTCCAGCTATAATGGCTTTATTTCAAGTCCTGGAAAGTGCTGAGAGATTTCCTGCTTTAGGGATTTTGCTTATGCTGTTCTCTCTGCCTGGAATGTTCTTCCCACTACCAGCAACTTGTGGCTACCTCATAATCATCCTTCAGAACTCATCTTAAATCCCTTCCTTAAGAGATCTAGCATAATCTATACTTCCCATGTCAATTATGTCCTTTATGCTTCTTGTAATGTTTCAGATTTTCTACATGTAATATCTAGGTAATCAGAAAAATAATCTAGAAAATCTGAAAAGTCATATCTTTCATCATGTATATTTGCATCTTATTCCAACCACAAATATCAAGCACATTATCAGATGAGAATGTGCTCTTACGAATTCACAAAGTGAGGTTTTAAGAAACAAGGTGATGTGAGACAGTGAAGTGAATTGGGACAGCATCAGGAGGCTCTTGCTTTGCCACCAAATTGATGAGTCATCTTAGTCAAGTCAAATTGCCTCCATAGACTTCCTCAATCTCTGAGGTGCAGCGATGGGACTGAAACAATTCCTGTAGATTTTTCTGGTTTAATATTCCATGGCCCTCTGATTTAAAACTTGGATTTCAAGTCATTTTCAAACACTGTCAAAAGCTCTGCAAAGTTTTTCAAAAATTTAAAGTAAACTTTAAAACGTGTAATTCTTCTTTTTATTTTTTCATGAGATGAACTTCCTGGAGTAGGCTCAGATTTGCTTTCATCAGATTTTTCCGTTTTGATTTTAATCCTACATTGAGATTAAACTATGTTTCCTAATTGTTTACCAGTTGCTGCGAGAGAAGTACTGGTCTAACCATACTATAGGAAGCAAAGAACAGGAAATGAAAACATGGGAACCAAACATCCATTGGATGAGCCAAATAAAGGTTACTGTGAAAGGACCTGAAAATGAAACATCCCCAAGACTGTGAGAAGAAAAAAGTGCTTTCTAAATATGCAATTGCCAATAAGTGTGTGTAGGATCAGATTCCAGGATGGCCACAAACCAATATTGAATCAGTGATTGGACGGGAAACCCTATTGATCAGCCTATTGCCTCACCTATGATGCTGACACTTATCTGAACGAAGTGAAGAAAATTTCAGTTTTAATTTACGGTGATTGACAGCTTTATGGGCAGTCAGATGCCTGTGTTTGCTCATTCTAACCTGTTAAGGACTTCTTTCTTCTCCCAATACCGCCATGGGAAGCTATCCTCAGGGAGAACCATGAGCAGATCTGGATCCATTGCACTTTATGATTCCAGCGAGCCTTTTGGGAAATTATAACAAATAATAATACTGATTTTAATATTTCACAAAACCAAAAAGGCCTAGATGTTGACTACCTGTGGTATGTTACTATTTATACTTTTTGGAGAACTCTCACTACTGAAACTAGGACTAAGAAAACGTAAAAGAACTTAAGATAGCCACGCCAAATGAGATCAATAAGCAGTGGGTCTTGTTCTGCAGACTCTTTTATGTGGAAGCCTTTCTAAAGGACAAGTCGTTGGAAAGTATATGTTGTTATGGCATTAACCTCAAAGGTTAATGTATGTATTATAAGTGTTCCTTACAACTTTAATGATGATAATTCCTTACACACGTGAAGCATTTTAGAGTTTTCAAAAGGCTTTCACATCTACTGCTAACTTTATTGTGGAAGCTTAAATAATGTATAAAATGTCTCATTCATAATTTTTTATTCATAGCGTAACGTTTGACATACGTAAATATGCCGTAAAAGTATGTTGAATAAACAATTTGATTAGCACAATCAATCTGAGGCATAGAGGCAAGAATTAGTATACAATTTTATGTACCTAGAAAGAGTTGCCATGAGTTGTCAGGGTGCCTTAACTAGTGAGGCAAGGAAAAAGACAAGATCTAAATCATCTGATGTTTTAGCCTTTAGTGAATTATAAATAAACTCCTGAAGAGGATAAAGGAAGAGAAGAAAAAACAGTAAAAATCTGCACAGATGGAACTTTTCAAAGAAGACACACTTTTATTTAAACACTATTATGAAACATATGTGAATGGATCGACAATATACATTTCTTAGATGGATAGAGAACAGCCTGAAATCAGGTTTCATTTGTTCTTCTCTTAGCTTTCATCGTCTGCACACTGTTATGTAACCTAGTTTTTTTGACAGTGACCACCGCCACTAACTTTACAGTTCTTCTCAAGGTTTTATCTTTGTCATTTAAAGCTTAAGGAAGATATTTGAATCTTTCCTCAGTCCTTTGATGTCTTACATGAAGCGAAATTTGAACTGAGTCTTATAAGATAAAGGGGTCTGTATGCCAGTTGTAGAATTGGGTGAAGAGTGTTTCAAATTGAGGAAACCATGTGAGCATAATCCTGAGCTTAGAAACAACAAACAATCACATAAAGACAGAGATTGGATTGGTGGTTACCAGAGGGGAAAGGGGGAGGGAGGATTGTGAAAGGGACGATTAGGCACGTGTGTGTGGTGATGGATTGTAATTGGTCTTGGGGTGGTGAACATGATGTAATGTATGCAGAAGTTGAAATATAACGATGTACACCTGAAATTTATATAATGTTATAAACCAATGTTACCACAATTTAAAAAAAACTGCTGAAGATATGTTGAGGGAATGGGTTGTCTGAGGCAAAAATACATAAAAAAGAAAGGTTTGGGGTTGGGGCTAGATTGTGATGCACATAAAAGGCTAAACAGAGCACTTTCTCTCACAAGCAGTAGGAAGCTATTGATGGCTATTCAGCAGGGGAGGGCAGTGTGGGTCACTAAACATTTTTTTAACAATAATGAGGGCATAGCCAAATCTCTGCTTTAGTATCATCATTCTTGTAGTAATGAAAGAAAAGTGGTGTGTGTGTCTGTCTGTCTGTCTGTGTGTTGGAAGAGAGGACTAGATTAAGAAGTGGGCAGGATCGCCATCTAAAAGAGACTATATCAACAGTTCAATTAAAATGGAAGTCATATCTACCACTTAGTAGAAATATAACATAGGACAAGTTACTTCTCCATAAGCCTCGTTTTCTTCATCTGTTTCGTATAGGATTGTTACTAGGATTAAGAGAGACGTTGTATGTACAATTATAAGCACCATGCCAAGTACACAATAGGGGATCAATAAGTGTATATTATATATTAGGCCAATTAAGATATGTTATTTTCATGAATATGTCTCAGTAAAATAGTTTGGTCTTTTCTCAATGAAACATGTTCAGAGCAGAGACATCCTATTGGACAAAGGTAAAAATGCACACCAGTGATGTCTTTCCCAAGACTGCCCTCTTGGCCTCCCTCAGGAAAGAGGGCTTTGCTAAAGGGGCCTATGGTAAGGGGGTCATGTTGTCGCCTAGAGCTTCTGCTCTTTTGCACTATACAACGAAAAAGACAACAAACCTATGAAAGAGCACTCTGTCATACTTGAGAAGCCAGGCATGAACTCTTGTGTTTGCTCTCCTCCCAGAGTGAGTCAAGCATGATGTTTCATGTATCTTAGAGTGTTTGTAGACACTTGGTCCTCATTTATCATCTTGCATTTGTTTAACCCAACCTGTGTGTAAGATGGAATGGTAGCACTACTCTCCATTATTTACTGCACTTTCCCCCCTTAAATGGCTAAGGCCCTCTTAATGATGGACACCAAGTAGGAGTTCTGTCATATTTCAATGACTGGAAAGGTAAGACTGGAACAGCCATGTATCAGGAACAAAGTATGCAGCAGGCTTTGACAAGCAAGTAGGTTCTATTCTATCTTTGGGATTTGTTTTATCGTACTAGTACCCAAGGATGATCATGATGCTGGGCACAGAATGTGCAATAGATGCACAAGGAATTGAAAGGCAGTAGTTATTTATGTTGCCATCATTTACTCACTTAAAAAAACCCTAAGCAATTAAGACCTATTTTGGTCAGATACTGTATTGAAGGATAAAACATCAAGATAACATTATTTAATCCAAGATATCTACTGAACGCTGACCATGTACCGGGTCTCCCACAATGTTGTGGGAATTCAAACACGACAATGCAATAGATCCTTCCCTTAAAATGTTCCTCATGGAGAGACCCCATAAGGAATGGTCTTGCTAAATAGCAATAACTAAGTAATCCTTAATGATCTTTAATTTATGATATTTAATAGTTAAAACAGGCTTCATATCTACTTCATTCTATTTTTTCTAAGAGGATTCAGTCATCTGAAATATGCATTTTCATGTTTTGTTTCTCTTTTGGGGCCACTCTTATCTCTTATACTACCAGAAAGATAGAACAGCTGTGTTTTCCACCCTAAAGGTATTCAATATGGAAGTTTTCCCTCAGCCTTGTACCGATGAATACTTCTTGACATTAGTCTGTCATTGTTGACCCCTAAGATTTCTTAAATGGGGAAATTAAGAAGGCAAGCAAGCATTCACACTAAAGAATCTCAGGAGCCAGCCCTGATGGCCTAGTGGTTAAAGTTCAGCACTCTCACTGCTTGGGCAGCCCAGGTTCGTTTCCCAGTCACAGAACCACACCACCAATTTGCCCATTACCATGCTGTGGCAGTGGCTCCCATAGAAGAACTAGAAGGACTTACAACTAGGATATATAACCATGCACTGGAGCTTGGGGGAGGAAAAAAATAAAAGAGGAAGACTGGCAACAGGTGTTAGCTCAGGGTGACTCCTTCACTTCAAAAAACAAACGAATCTCAGCATGCTGTAGATTTACGACTCTTGACTGAATACTTAAATAATTGCAAAAATAATTTCTTTGGTCTCAGGTTTATTTACCTCCCCGTCATGAGATACAACTCTGACTATGTTTGCATACATCTTTGTGGTTGGAAGAATGTTGTTTGGGAGAGCTAATGCATTCCTTTTAATAATGATTGGTCATCTGAGTCCCGTTATTATGAAATATAGCAAACATTCCTGTGTTATTTATGTCAAATTTTCATCAGAGACATGAAAAGTTATGGGTTAGGAGGGAGGGAAAAAGGACTGAGATCTCTGTAGTCAATATGCAATTTCATGCTGAAATAATCATTTGGATCATTAGTAGCCATATGACCGAGAGATGCCAGTAAAAGGGCAAATAGTTCCTCTTTTAGTGTGTCATCTTAGGATACATGGGGGACCTCTGTGTCTGTGGTTGGTGATGGTGGTTTCAGTTTACTATCTAGGTGTCTTAATTTCCCAGAGTCACCCCAGGGAAAGAAGAAGGTAAGTTTCCATTCTGCTTGTGATGTGTATTAAAATTCTAGGGTTGACTCTACCCAATTCTTCCAGCTGAGGGTTTGATGTTGGAATGTGTCCAATTTCCTAAGAAAAGTTCTCTAAAGATTGTAGCAAGGATATCACGATTTGATTCCTTCACTTAAGAAGCTTATCTCCTTCTGATCTCTACCATGAAGTGGAAGGGAAATTGGGTCTAAGTATGCTTTAGTAACTAACTGAATGCAGAGTTCCAGGTAAATTAATCCAAAAGATTAGTGTTTGTTTTTTTCAACCCAACAGAATATGTTAAATGAAGCTCAACATTTTGGCCAATCTCAATCTGTTAATAACAGATTAACACTGTGCAGACAAATTTTCCTTCTGTTAAGCTACTACTAGTCAATGTACTAGTATGAATTTATTACCTGGAAAAGCCACATTTGATATTTGCACACGTATAACCTTCTAGTTAACCTGGGCCCAGGTTGTTCACTGAAAATGTCAGCATACTTCTCTGAATTTGGAGGAAATAGTTATTCTCTAGTTCAAGTCTGTTGGTTGAGCATCAAGGGAACAGACATGACGAGATATTTCTATAAAAAGAGTCGGTCTAATCTATATTCTTAATAGAATATCTTACCAACTTTTTCAGCCAGTAAATCACATTAAAGCAATTAATCCATTTACATAGACTTAAAAATAGAGGATCTGTGGTGATTTATTATTGTTTTAAGATTCTTTGAATTAATTAGACACACATTTAACCATATAAGAAGAAAGAAAGTCCATCAGAACATTCTAAACACACTGTTTATGTTTGTCTGACCTCATCTGTCAGAGAGCCAGGATGGCTATCTGGTTTCAGGTGTATCCACTCCAGGGAAGTGGCAAAAATCCTTTCAGAACAAATATGTTGTTTCCTTCTTGTTCTACTACTTGTTGTATCATGAGAATCATCTCTTTAGATGAGATGGCTAAATTTATATCTAGTTCTTTCTTTCTCTTAAGCTGAATTTGAATATTTTCTGTCTAAAGGCAGGATATGGACCTTTCCAGTACCTGGAATAGCCTTTTGCCTTTACATCAGAAAGTAGCCCATGAGACTGTACTTTGTCTTTGCCTCTTGTCCTGTTTTGTGTCTGTACAGACTGAGCTTACTGGTAAAGGCTTAAGCAGCAGTTATCAAGAGACTACTCTTAGAAATATCTTTTACTAGGGCCAAAAGACCCTTTGAAGGGAAAATGGAGTTTTCCCTGTGGATTTATCCAAACAGCATTTCCTATGAACCAAGTTGTTACATTTTTCTTTCTGCTGGATTATTTCCTTACCTATTCCCACTACAAAGTTATGGTTTCATTGAACTTTCCTTGAGGAATTTGTCACCCAGGAGAATCATTCTTTCAAAAAGAGAGATCACATATGTGAGGACAATATTTTGAGACTAATGTAAACTTTTATTTTCTTTCCCAGTTGTACTATTAAAGAACAGTTAATATCCTGAATGGCACTGCAGGATCCTTTGCAACTCAGAAGAGAGAATTATCAGAAAGAGTTCTGATGACAACAACTCAGATGTAGTTACAGAAAGAGGCTCATGTCCTTTAGAGACCCATGAGCTCATTGGCATGCATGTTATTAAATGGAATACTCAAATACAACAGACAACCAGTCATATTTTAAAATATCATATTTTAACAAAATCAGTGGTCCATATAATAACAATAATAGATTAAATATGTGGAGCCACTTGGTGCTGGCACCGTATTAGGTGCTCTACCTACATTATTTCCTTTGATTGTAATATCAGTCTTATGAAGTAAGTGTATTATCTATCTTCCCATTTTATAGAAGAGGAAGGTGGAGGTCAAATAAACTAGTAATAATAGTAATAAACACTGGTCCAATGCTTATTATTTGTAAGGCCTTGGTTTTTAGAGAACAGTCCTATTAACTCATCTAATCCACAATAAAACCTACTGAGTAGATATTATTAGTCCCAATTTTTAAATGAGGAAACAGAGGCACAGAGAAGTTAAGTAATTGTTCAAAGTCTCAGCTAACAAGAAGTGGAGATGGCGTTGAAATGTTGATAGCTGGTTCCTCGGGCCATCCTCTTACCATTGCATTACACTGCCTCTGCCTCTCTACATAGTCAGTTCTCACTGATTTATGGCAGCAATGGGCCTTGATTTCAAAGTCTGTGTTCTTAACTGCTATATTTTACTCTACGGCCTCTCATTTACCAAGCACACAATTGGTGTGCTTAGTGCAAAGCCATGTGGCTTTTGTGCATATGCAGGCTGGAGCAGAGTCTACCGGAGATAGTCTTTGCCCTTAAAGTCTTGCTTTTTGGTAGTGAAGCTGCTTACTCTCTAGTTAAGGGACCTGCCAACCCAAGTAACACCAGAAGAACTTCTTCAAGGATCATTCTGGGATCACTAGGGATCCCTCCATCATGACTCCTGTAACTTTGACTATTGGATAAGCCAAGGAGTCTCCCACTCAGTACATTTGTCAAGTTTCTTTCCTAAAAGAACTGTTATAATTAGTTAGAGGTAAACTATTGCTTAAGAAGAGGCAAATGGCTGAATTGACGGCTGGACAGTGAAGAGAACCAGCCTCTTGTGGGGAGTAATACCAGCTTTAAAGTGCTCAGCTGCTTTCTTCTCTAGATGAGAAAATGATGGTGTGACATGAAGGCATTAATGGCAATGAGTCCAAATTTTCATTCAAATATTTTATGGTCCTCAAATATTCTCGGTAAACCAAATTTACTATACTGAAGGAAATATAATTTCTCTCTGGAGAAACAAAATAATATTGAAAGAAAAGCAGAGAGGAAAATAGATTTTTGAGAAATAAGAGCCTAAAGGTTTTGCTAAATTTATGGCTAATAAGAGCTTAAGTGTTAAGGGAAATGGGGCTAAACCGGGAGTCAGATGCCCGAGTTTAAGTCCTCACTTAAATCTTAGGATTAGTTCTTATAGATAAAATATTGCTATATCTAGTGACTTTATTTTATTAAAGAAAGTGACCTGTTCTTGCAGTCCTTCTCTCTTTGGTTAACACCAACCTCTTCCTTTTCTGAGCTCCTACACTTTATACCATTCACCTAGACCATCATCTATTATTATGTCATAAATTGTCATATGTTATTATATACTGGGCCCTATATTATGTTACTTCATTCAACTTCGTTGTAAGCTATTTAAGGGTGAGATCTGTGAATTCTACCTCTTCATAGTCCCTCTTCCTTGCCAAAAGTGGGTGTTGAGTAATTGTTGATGGATTGAGATCAGGGTTCCATTAGAAAGATATTCATTTAAAATTAATGCTTTCCAAACATATCAGCGGAATTCAAGCTTATTATTTACTGACTGAGAATAATGACTGCATTAAACTAGAGACCTAACTTCACGCAAATAGTTGCATCTAATTATAGAAATGTAAATATGATGATGGATACAATTACTGAAATGATTACCAGCTAACACAAACATTATTTGCAAAGTCACAAGTAGTCCTGTCTCTTAAAGACGATGTTTTTGAGCATTGGCATTTTCAATAAATGATGTGTTTACACTAATAATCATATGGTGAAGAACTAGTATTTTTTGGATGATTTCTCATAAAAGTAGAAGGTAGAAACTTGCCCTTCTAGATTCATATGGCCAAAAAGAATTGTAGTTTCAATACTGTTTCTCCGGGGGCAGGGGGTTCACTCTCTCATTTCATCTTGAATTGAGCAAGGGTAATTTTACTCTAACTCTTGGAGTTCAAAAGGCTATAGATCAGTATAATATAGAGATCTCAGCTGTATATGAGGACAGTGGAAAGAGTTCTGTGGAATATAGTAGGACAGTAGAAAGAGCACCATACTGAGTCTGGAGATCTGATTAGAAGTCTTGGCACTGTTGACAGCTTTTTGTGTGACCTTGAGTAAATAATATCTGTGTAACAGTCTCTTCCAACAATAACATACTGTGATTTCTCAATATACAAGTTTTACCTTCTTATTTCCCCCTTCAGTCCCAAATCTGCTATTTCTTTTCCATCCCAGGACATTACATTACTATCTAAGAGTTCCTCATCCTGGCATGAAAATGTTGAGTTCGTAAAGAAAACAATCTAAGGTTGAAATAGCCCTTTGTGTTGTAAAGAGCTGTGGAATCTCAAGAGATATATAGTGACTGCAATAAATGGTCTTGGCAGCTTGAGTGTCAGACAGTTAACTAGGTCAAAGTGGGTGATTTTGTTTGATGTTATTTACTCATTTTCTTGTTGTACCATTTTATTTGCTTTGGATAAATTCTTCTTAATAAATGCACTCAAGTCAGAAATTGAATGTCTTAGTCCTGCCTCCACTGCTTAATCTTCTGCCATATTGGGCAAGTCACATGTTGTCTTTGAGCAGTAGTTCCCCATGTGTAAAATAAGGATACTATCTTCCTAATAGAACTTTCATGAATGTTAAATGAACGTTTTTCTAAAATATTTATACGCTACTAAATATTTTCATGTCAAACATGATGATGATAATGACACTTTGCGGGGAATACAGTAACTCCTTTGGGTGTTTGTCCTTAAATAGGCGATCGTACAGTGTTCTAAGTAAAATACAGGCAGTTTTGAAATTAAAGTAGCTTCAAAATTTTATGGGCTTACTCTTAAACTTGAATCTTCAACCGAGATTTGTCTTAACAAGAAGAAATCATTCATCTGAATGCAACCTATTCACTTTATGAAAAATTAATAATACTGCTACAGCTGCTACCGCTATCATTACAAAGATAACGACAGTAATTTTGATAATGTTGATATCACGATATTTTAAGAATGATGACCCTCCAAAATTTTTTAAACCTTAGGAAATCATTTTTTTCTAAAAGTATGGCTTATTACATAGTGAGAAATATTTTTTTGCCTCTGTCTTTTCTTGGGGATATTGCAAAGTAGGGTGGAACAGTTATTCTTCTTCTTTTTTTTTTGGTGAGAATGATTGGCCCTGAGCTAACATCTGTTGCCAATCTCCGTTTTTTTGCTGAGGAAGATTGTCCCTGAGCTAACATCTGTGCCATTCGTCCTCTATTTTGTATGTGGGATGCCGCCACAGCATGGCTTGATGAGCAGTGTAGGTCCGCACCCTGGATTTGAACCTGCAAACCCTGGGCTGCCAAATCAGAGTGTGCATTAACTACTACACCATTGGGCCAGCCCCATGGAGCAGTTATTCTTCCCGTGCAAAATACATCAACAGTGACTCACAACAAATGTATACCTATTGGGTTAGAAGAAGTAGGAAGAAATCTAGGTGTATAAAGGGGAGAGTTCCCTTTCTGGCTTGGACTGAAACTGCTTTGGCTTCAAAAGGGGACTCTAGCCCAGTGAAAACATGGTCCCTAATAGAAACTTATCTCAGAAGTCTAAAGAATTTTATGGGGTTTTTCAAAACCTGCTCAGAAATTTCATTATTTCAAGAATTAGAATTGAGCCATAGAACTCCAGGACTAGTATTTTCACAGCCCAATTTGTTCAAATCCCAATGCTTCTGAATTATGTATGGCCAAAGACAGCATGAGTCCGTTGCTTGACTGGACACCCCAGCAATCATATCATCACAAATCCAGGGATTTGACAGCCAGTCTTCATGAGCGACCTTCACAACTAAAATGTGTGACTTCATTTTCAAGATGCTTGAGGACTAAATCATGCAAAAATAACTAGGGATATTGATGATACTAGTTAAGGAACTAATTTTTTCTAACTTTTTCCTGAAGGATAGCCTGGGAGGCAGTGGCTGATATTTGGCTAACCCAGGGTTTGTGGTTAGAGCCAGTGGTGATGCCTTACCAGGATTAAGCAATGCTGACAAGTACACACACTGGGGTCTCTGGTATATTTTTATGAGCTATGACTTAGCTCAAAAAATAGGGCCAGAGAAAAATTATGGGCAACTTAAAGATGTTAAAAGAAAAAAGTCCAGCTAATGACTGATAAGCAAAAGTATCTGAGGGCATCTTATTTTAAAAAATGAAATGGTCTCATCAAATTCTTTGGAGCATTTTTCATATGTGAGCTAATTAAATCTTACAAAAATGACAGATGTCATGATGATGTGGGGAGTTTGCCTTTATATGGAAAACTTTAAGTATGTGATGGCTTTTCTAGAGTTAATCAGAGGCAGAATCATCAGCACTTAAGGAGACATACTCTAGACAGTTACCGGCCAGGTAGGTAGAGACAGTGAATTTCATCTTTTTTTGTTTTTCTTTTTTATAATGAGAAAGTGATTCTGTCTCACTTAGCAAGTTATTATGTTAGACACTGGTTCTCAACTAGATAACACATATCAGGATCACTTGTGAAACAAAAAATAACGAGGGGCAAGGCCCTGCCCCCCCAAACTGACTCAAAACCTTTGAGGTAAGGCCCCAGAGATGTGCCCGGTTAAACCAACTCTTCACTTCACATAAGACATACAATGCAAAAATATATTTCTTCTGAATTATTTTTGCCCATACGGTAACTTTTATTATCCGTATTCTTTTGAAACTCAGTTTTCACTCATCTTGTTTCTCTATTAGACTATAAGAAAATTAATTGAGATTGACAAGTACTCTTTACTGAAGTTTTGTGTACAACAAGCTTCTTTGTTAATCTATTTACAACCAATTCCAATCAATAAACATTTTCTGAATGTCAACTAAGGGTCAGACACTGTGCTAGGTTCACACATTCAACTACAAGAAACACACAGCTCTTGACCTCAAGGAGCTCAGAGTTGAATTGGAGAGACGCAGACCCAGCGCCTGAGCAGACAGAATCAATGTCTTTCTCCTTGGTACTATGTAGCACTTTATACTGATCTCACAATTCTCATCACATTCTTTCTTGTGCCAACGTATCCGTATCCATCTCCCTAAGTAGATTCAAAGTCCCCTAATGGTGGAGAAATACCTGTAGTCCTGCAGGTCTGTTGGTACCTAGCATATAACAGGGATAAATAAATTAAAATTGATGAAAGAAAACAGACAATGTAGCTGTGCAAATTTGATTGATGGCGATCATCAATCAAGTTGTCTCAATCTTGAATGATGATGTATAATCCACTGGTTTCCCAAACTAGAAAATTCAAGGTCATTTTTTTGCTCTTCTCAGTCTCTATATCCAAATCCAAAGAGATTTGTGCCAAAGAGCACAGAATGTGACTGATTATATTTCAGAAATTCTGTTTTCTATTCTTACTTTCGTTGATTTACTTGAAAAAAAAAACACCATTTCTCACCTGTACTTCCACAGAAAAACATTATATTGAATTTCAATTACTTTTTTCCTCACTCTGTCTTCTGCTATTTCCCTAGCAGATTTGGTCTCCCTTTTCCATGCTTAAAAACATCTTTGGAGGGGCTGGCCCTGTGGCATAGTGGTTAAAGTTCTTCTGCTCTGCTTTGGTGGCCTGGGTTCCTGGGCTTGGATCCCAGATGCAGACCTACACTACTCGTCAAGCCATGCTATGACCCACATACAAAATAGAGGAAGATTGGCACAGATGTTAGCTCAGGGCTAATTTTCCTCAAGCGAAAAAGAAGAAGATTGGCAACAGATGTTAGCTCAGAGCTAATCTTCCTCAGCAAAAAACAAAAACAAAAACGTCTTTTGACATCCCATTGCTTACAAGGTAAAAATCCAAACACCTCAGCAAATGATCTTCTTCTTTTTACCTCAGCTTATTTCTCCAGGCCCATCAGCAACCACTCTCCCCACTGTCTTTCAAACACATCTGGCTGCTTAAACATCCTGTACTGGTATCTTGCCACATGCTAGTGGTATTTTTTTGTTTTTTTTTTTCAGAGGAAGATCAGCCCTGAGCTAACATCCATGCCAATCCTCCTCTTTTTGCTGAGGAAGACTGGCCCTGGGCTAACATCTGTGCCCAAACATCTGTGCCCATCTGCCTCCACTTTATATGGGACGCCGCCACAGCACGGCCTGACAAGCGGTGCATCGGTGCTCAGCCAGAATCAAACCCGAGCTGCCAGCCGCAGAGCACACGCACTTAACCACTGCGCCATGGGGCTGGTCCCCCACATGCTGCTGTTTTATTTTGGGAGGCCCTTCCTCATTTTTATGCCTGGTCAAGTCCTAATAAGGCTGCAAACCAATACTCAATACCATGTTTGTGAAACTTCCCTGAATTATCCCTCTAGAAGTAGTATTTTTCTGCTCTGTATAGTGAAGTTCAATTTTCAGAGTATGTCTCAAAGTCCAATTCTAAAAATTTTGCTATACAGTCTTGCCACTGAGCCTAATATTTCTGAATCTATCAGTCTTTTGAAGGTAATAGATTACTAACAGTTGCAGGAATTTCCTTCTAAAACACAGATAATTTTGGAAGAGCTAATATGTTAACAACATCCCTGGAATTTACCTAACACTTCACAGTTTATAATAAATTTACATTTATTGAGTTTTAAGCCAGGAAGACAAATATTTCTACTCAATGACACCCAAATCAAAGAGCTAGCCTCTCTGATTTTTTCTGCAGTTAACTGTTTTTCTAGACCTTTTAAATTTGTCAGATTTACACATCTGTATACAAGGTTTCTCTCTCTCTCTCTCTCTCTCTCTCTCTCTAGTATATATATATATTAGGCAATCATGTTGCTACTTTTCCATTTTTTCTCTCTCTCTTGACAAATTTCTCTGGGGCCTCAATTTGTCCATACATAAAATGAGTATGTCAGCCAGATATTTCTAAAATCCTTTTCCAACCCTGATATTCCAGTTTCTGAATCAATTTTCTAGGCTGCCATTTAAATACAATCAACCTACATTTTATCATTAGAATCAGAAAAATTGGTCACTCCATTCTTTTAAAACTTTATAGTCTTTGTTAAATGAATTTCCAGGTAGTCACTCCTAGGCCTATGATTTTGCAAATATAGTTACTATTTTAAGACTTGCAAACAGAGCCTCACATGTAATACAAAACCTCAAACTATGTTACTTATTAATATATTCTGTTTCTTCCAAGACTATATTATTAGACACTGGTTTGTGGTCAAGTGATCTATTGCTGATCTTCTCAGCTTCATTTCTAATGTAATTCTAGTTGTGATTTGGCTTTGCACAATTCACTGCTAGGGTAGCTTCCAAACTTTTCAAGGCTGTAAACTCAAATCAGGCCTCCATCTTAATTCTCACTTTTAAAAGTGTGAAATGATCCAATACATGATGAGGTCAGATAGCACTGTCAGAACTGGAATGACCTTAAAGTTGATCTTCTCCAACGTTTTCATTGGACAGGTGCAGGAGGAAGTTGGGGCTCTAGGAAGAGAACATGATTAGAAGTACATTATTTCATATAGAAAATTTGTGTCAAAGCCAGAATTGCTTTCCAGGTCTCCCAATTCCTACCCTAGCCCTGTTTCAACAATATCATGCTGCCTTCCTGATGTTAGTTTGTAAAAGCATCTCTTCCGACAAGTACTCAGAAATTTTCCTTTATTTAACACCAGAGGAAACGGTGTTAGGTAATCATGTTGCTACTTTCCATCCCCCTGACCTTTAGATTTTATGCTAAGTGATTTCCTGGAAGTGAATTCTACCACATCAAATACATTTTTTTCAAAAGTCATCAACTTGTTCTAACTTCTGAATTCATCATGACTCACAGGTGTAACAGCCCCTTGAGGAACTGCTAAATGTCTCAGACATTTCAGAGATGTTCTGGGTCAAATTACCATTTAGAAAGAGGACACTTAAATTAGAGGTGAATAAAAGAGTTGAAAATCAACTGATTTACTCCCTGAAGGAAGCAGGAATGTTTCAATTATCCGCAGTATCAGGTCAGGCTTCTCTGGAGATTCTATAATGATATATGTCCGCTTCCAGTGTCCTTGAAAAATCAAGCCTTTATGGATGACCTAATTTAGTTATAAAAATAATTGCGGTAAAGGGCAATATTCACCTGATGGTAGACTAAAGCATATGCTTTTCAAAATTCACTGGATTCACTTAGAAAGCAGATTATTTATCTATTACTGGGCCCCGATTCCTCTGTCTCATTATTTTCCTGGTTCAAATTCTTTTCCCTCTCTGAGCTCACAAAATCTTTCCTAATGAAAGGTGCTCATTCTCAAGTGGGAAACCTTATGGCACTTGAATCCCTTTCTTGTGCCACTTAGGTTTTATTTTGAGTAATAATGAATCACTCTTTCTTTCCTCCTCCGTTACTTTGTAAGCTACTCTGTGCAAGAAACTGGGTTCATTCTCTTTCTCTAGAAGCCAGCATAGGTCCCGGAGTATGGTAGGAGTCAACAGATGCCTGATTCTTCCTGAACAAAGCCAATATGTACTTTATTGTACTCACTGTGCCTTACCAGAGTGCTACATTAATTACAATCGATGAAATTACATTGACACATCATTATTACCCAAATTCCACATTTTACATTAGAGTTCACTATTGCTGTTATATGTTCTCTGGGTTTTCAAAAATGTATGATGACAAATATCCCCCATTATAGCCCTATGCTTGGAAATGTATGGGTTAAGGATAAGTATAAAAATAAATCTTTTATTAAAATCTCTGCGATGAGATTCAAAATTGTTCTATTTGTGTTCAAAGGAATAGAAGTTATTAGTTTTAAATTGGAGGCTAAGAAAATCAGCAGATTTGTATGTGAGGAGAACAAAATTCACAAACCATTTTAAACCACCCAACCGAAACACAAACAGGAGTGGGCTGTTAGGTATTTACATAGACTTAACATTCAATTTTTTTCAAATAAGGAACCAGTGTTAGCTCAGTTTCCAAAAAGTGATAATTTACCAGCAAACGGTCATGTTTGTCTGCATGGCAACAGGCTTGGCAGTGCTTAGAAGAGCTACCAAACAAAGAGAAATGAACAAATTACCCAACGTGTCAACCCCAACCTATTTATTTGCTTTAATCAATAGAATGGCACTTCCAACTTCCTCAACAAATAAAGGCACAAAAGCTGAGTTAGGTCAGTCATCCTGCTTGGTTTTTGTCTTGGAGGATTTATTCTGCTTACAAGCAAAAGAATGTAAAGTTGGCTTTTCCAACTTGTATTAACACATTTAACAATGCAAATCAAATCCAAAACATCAGCTGAAACCATTAGCTTTAAAATGAACCCTGAAGGAATTTAGATAAAGGCTATGTCCTCAGAGGATATCCTTTGTTACAGGTGCAATTTTACATCTGCCAACAAAATGCCTACTGAACCAAGAACTGAAGCAATGCAGTCAGGGGAATGATGATCTACCATAATTATTTAAGATCATAAATTTTGTGTGTGGGATTAGAAGAACATCAGAATGAAGAATAAATGAATTATACCATAAGTTCCATGTTATCAAAGACTTACCATCGGAAGAAATTCAAAGTGTCACTGTTTGATATCTTATCTGTTTCACAAACACCCTTCCAAGTGGTTTCAGCTTTCCCTTGCACAACTGCAGGGGCAGGGAACTAACTCATTACCTTCTAGAACAGCCTATGCTATCTCTATTTGTATTTATTAGAATACTTTGTGAACATTGTGCCTTGAAATTTCTATCCATGTTGCAATTGCATTTCTCATGACCACAAACGTATGTATTCTGCTCACATGAAAAACTTTTCAATGGAAAAAACTTATAACTTCTCATCTTTCCAAGCTAAATACTGTTCCTTTTCAACTGTTTCTCCATGTGATGTCAAGGACCTTAAATATTATTGTTTCTCTCCTTTTCCACACACTAAAGTATGTCTATATTTATAAAGCTCCAATTTCCGTAAAAAATACTACGCGTTTTTTCCAGGGTTTATTTGCTAGTTTACCTTATATATCGATATTTCTTAATAAAATATGTTATTACTTAATGTAGATTGTATTCACAAAAGGAATAATACAAAATGTTTAGTGATTAACCCAATGAAAAATATACATATTTCATATAAAATAGTAACAACTTATTGAATATATAAAATAAGTGCAGAAACTTTTATTATGAATAAGAACTCTAATAATTATAAAGATTTCAATTTTCCCAAGTTAATTTGTAGAACTAATGTAATTTCACAATTAAACCTATCACGATTTTTCTTGGAATTCTATAATGGGACAATAGACATCATCTGGAAACATAAACAGGTAAGAATATCAAACAGTATAAAAAGAAGGAAAAATGGACATAAATTTAAATGTTTTTATAAATTAAAAAAATAGTACTAGATAAAATAGATGTGATAAATAAAATATAGACAATAGAATAGACCGCATATGAATTTAACATATTTGGAAGATATTTGTAAATCAATAAAGAGCTTAGGGCATAATTAATGATAGGTCTAGAATAAATGTTTAGAAATTTACAAAAAATTTTAACTTCTCAAGACATACCAAAATTATATAAGGTTAGACTAAAGAGCTAGATATATAAAAAGAAAAGCCATTAGTTTTCTGAAGCCATAATATGTTGCAACTTTTGAAGTCATAGAAAAATTGCTAAAGTACTTGAAATTTTCTCCTTACCAGGTCCAATTAGCATGGTGAATCAATATAGTGGACTAGTATAATACTATGTAGAATTTTAAGATGATCAGTATACCTGCTAACTTGTGATAGATATCATAAGACAGCTCAGTGTCAAAACAGTAACTGCGTACTGCTGTCTGTCTCATTCATATAAAACAAACTTTTATTTTCCTTTACTGATGATGACTGAGAAAAATACATTCTCCAGATCAGTAGCTGCAAACTAAGTGTCAGAGACCGTCTTGACCTGTTCCAAGAAGAATCCACAGCTGGTACAGCTGCAATGGATCCTACGATTTGGTGAGGGTGACTGTATTTCTATGTTATCTGCCATGATCCATCTGAATTTTCAGGCCTTGTACAGCTAAATTGAAAGGTGGATCACCACCCCAGCATACTTTATACCTTTACCATATTATCAATATCATATTATTACCATAATATTATTTACTCCACAATCAAGAAAATCAACACGAGTGTTCCATCAGCTTCTAAATATATTCATCTCAATTATGCACTGGAGATCAGGGAACTGACCAGAAGATGTGTCCAAAGACCTGTTGCACACATAATGAGATGTATTTGGACCATAATTCCACTTATCACCTGGCTTCCGTAAGCTCTCATCCTAATAAAGGGGTCGGGGGGCACAATGCTTTTCAGAACCCATGTGTTAGATCCAATGTCAGTTCAGCTTCCATAACCACCCTACAAACATAAGTTAGCTCTCATATGGTTTTGTAACTCAGGGTTACACTCTTATATGATCCAACAAAATTTAAGCTCAGAATTTTATTTAAAAAGATCCCAGGTTGATAGTGCACCCAGTCACCTGGCAGAAGCAAACACAAATCCTCTTTGGAAGAATACAGCATCAATCTAGACCTCAAAACTTCCCATGGATGTTTCTCAGAACGTGGGTTGGTAACCCTAAAGTGTTCCCCCCTTTTCAGTTTTTTTGGAAGAGCTTGAGAAAGATTGATGTTAATTCTTTTTTAAATGTTTGGTGGAAATTATAAGTAGAGCCATCTGGTTCTGGGCTTTTCTTTGTTGGGAGGTTTATGATTACTGCTTCAACTTCCTTACTTGTTACTAGTCTGTTCAGATTTTTTGTTTCTTCATGACTCGGTCTTGGTAGATTGTATGTTTCTAGGAATTTATCCATTTCTTATAGGTTATCCAATTTGTTGGTGTATAATTGTTCATAGTAGTCTCTTATGATCTTTTGAATTTCTGTGATATCAGCTACAATGTCTCCTCTTTCATTTCTAATCCTATTTGAGTTTTTTCTCTTTTTCTCTCGGTTAGACTAGCTAAAGTATTGTCAATTTTTTTTATCTTTTAAAAAAACTCTTAATTTTGTTGATATTTTCTATTGTTTCTCTAGTCTCTGCTTCATCGTGAAATACCAAAAAGTCCATTTTTAAAAGAGAAAACAATATATGTTGAAGACTTGAGCTAAATTTGAGCATCAACTGCTCAAAAAGTTACAACTAATTTGAACTCTGCAGAGCCAGTTAGATTTCACATGAGAACAATTCTGTTTCACATTAAAACTAATACATAGACAATCATCCAAGTATCATCATCAATGCAAGCGACCAGAGCGTCTTCCTTGTATTCAGGCTGAAGTCACCAGCAGGGTAATTCCAGAGTAAACAAAAACAGTTTTCTAGGTGTGATGCGTATAATGCAAGACTGAGACAGGATGCCTGGATGCTCATCCCAACTGTGCTTTGGACAAGTTTCTTACCCTGTCTAGTCCACAATTTATTTCTATGTAAAGTTAATGGGTTAAAATAAAGTTTAGGTATTGAAAATATGACCTGAAAGACAAATGTAGTTTGCCTATCCCAGGGTGGAGAATCACCTGATATTTTTAACACAAATTAGAAGTCTTAATTTGCTGGTATAGCTCACTTAATATGGGGGGGCTGAATTGATTAAGCATTTAAGCCTGAAATTGCTGCTTCTGGAAAGTGAGAGAAAGGAGAAAGAACTGTTAAGACTTTCCCTAGGAATTATCATCTCTGCAATGGGAGATATATTTTCATCTCTACATGCCAACCTTGGTGAGACTTGTCCCACAAAAAGAGGTTTAAAATGCCTCTTTTGTTTCACAATACAAGTATAATGCTGATTTTGCAGTGAAGAAGCAGACAAGCAGTAGTCAGGTTAGAGAAATAAAGAACCATGCATCTTAAATGGTTCCAATAGGATGACATAACATATTAGTTGAAGCATTTTACCATTTGTAATTTGGGCATTAAATTATAGAAGTGGGTGAAAATATTTCATCAGGTGGAACAATAAAACAATCTCAGACAGATTTTTAAAATTGCTTTTCCTGTCATATATCATTAACTGGAAAAAAAAAAAGAAGCAAAACAGTTTCCTAATAATTTTTAGCTAAAACCAGGTCGGTGATTCATTTTGGATATTTACACAGCATCTTACGTTTTAAGGTTTTAGAAAATTCAATTTCATGGGTACTATTTTGTCCCTTAAACTTCAGCTATTTCTGAGGGTCAAAGAAGTCAAAGACTTAAGGAACAACTTGCTCCTTCGTCTTACTTTTTGATCTTGCTTATTTGGAATGCATGCAAGGACTCGGATTACTTTTGAACCAGCTCATACCAATTTCACAACCTCCTGCTCTGGCATGTCTAAGGAAAGTGGTTTTCCTAGATATAAAAAGCTACTCATCCAACTAATCATCTAAGACTTATTCCTGAAATGTGTTTGGGGATGTTGAATGAGAGCTTTAAAAGATTTTAAACCCCTTTAAAATTTTAAAATCAAAAAATATTTGTCTGACTCTTGTTCTCCTTAGAGATGTAACATTTAGGGGTCTCTTGAGGAACAGCCTTATTTTTCTCATTTCCTTAAAGTGCAGCTTGGAAAATGTGTACTTTAAAATTTTTTGTTTGAAATAATTTCAAACTTACAAAAAGTTGCAAAAGTAATAATAGTACAAAGAACATTCATATAAATTTTACCCAGATTCATCTGTTGTTAGCATTTTATCTGTTTGCTCAATGATTTTCTTTCTCTCTCTCTCACTCCTATCTACTTCCTCCTGAAATGAAGGTTTTATTTTCCTAGTGACTATATTATTATGGAGACAATGAAAGGAAGCAGGGGCTTTTCTGTTTTTTTTTTTTTTTTTTTTTTTTGCAAGGAATATTAGCCCTGAGCTAACATCTGTTTCCAATCCTCCTCTTTTTGCTGAGGAATATTGGCCCTGGGCTAACATCCGTGCCCATCTTCCTCTACTTTTTTTACATATGACACTGCCACAGCATGGCTTGACAAGTGGTGCATTGGTCGGCACCCAAGATCCAAACCCGCAATCCCAGGGCCACAGAAGCGGAGCACACCAACTTAACCACTATGCCACTGGGCTGGCCCTGAGCAGGGGCATTTTTGATGAAAACAAATATGATCTTGCAAGGCAACTGCCTCAGGTGTCTTTGCAAGAACTCCAAGGAATGAGAGGCATCTTTTCTGTTACAAGGGAAAGGAAATTGCCTCTGTTGGACCAGAGGACTCAGCAGAGTCTGAGGTTAGATACCTTGCTGCTAGATACCTTGCAGATTCTAAGCTCATTCGATCAAATGTCCCCATTGCAGGCCTCAAGTCTTATTCTTTTTCTGTGAGCATCTTGTGTTGGGCATAAGAGACCTATCACATTTAGAGAATTAGTCACAACTGTGCTCCATGTATTATTAAATCTTGGGCCTCTGCCTTGTAGCTATAGGAGATGAGGGTCTTTTTAAATGTTGCCGTGGAGGCTTTCTTATTTTCAGAGTATAACTACCTGAGTCTGTCACTTCAGTTTTTAAAGCTTTTGAAGCTGTAAATAAAAGCTGCCAAATCACAGTCTTTAGAATTACGGTTGCTCCTATATGATTTAAATGTCAATCCTTAAAACTACCTCAGAAGCTAAAGCTTCACCTTCTACCTGCACTTTATTCCCATCTATCATTGGTAAAATTCTTAGTGAATATAATGCTATGGAATACAAGGGTTATCACCGTTACGCCTACCACCAGCAGCAATGCAGGACCTACTGATATCTGACTGGTGAGTGTTCTAGTTTTGGAATCCTATTCTGCAGGTGTGCTTTCCAGGGTCTCCTCTGTTATGAACAAATGCTAGTTAGTTAGGCTAGTTACCCTAAAAACCAGGCATGAAATATGGGCCTGCATGCAGATAGTTTGTTTTTGAAAGTCATCCCATGGGATAGGAGTGGGAGTTGGAAGAGTATAAAAGGGAAGAAAGAAAGCCAATCTAAGAGTAAATTATCATGCTAATCGCCACAGTGGAACACTAGAGATCCATCCTGCTAGATACCTTGCAGGAATCCAGTGTAAATTACTTATTTATTGCCCCTGAATTTCAGAAGAAGGAAGTATTTATCCACTAGCTTCCATCCCTCATTGGTTAAAAGCAGTCACATAGGGTTTAACTTCCTCAAAATAAGAGATTTTCTCCACATTAGAATGGCTGACGATTTTCTGACTATTGTCCCACAGGGCGGTGGAAGGGAAGCTCGGGAAACGAAGTGAACTTACTCCATATAGCTGAGGTGAGGTGCCATGGATCACACTTGCAAGCAGTAGTTGATACAGCAAACACTGGAGTGAAAAGGAGGGCTGAAATAATGTAAATAATGTAAATAGAGACACAAGTTGAGTCAGTTACACTTGTCATTTAAACAAGAGGAGAGGTATTATCATGTAAAAGAACATATCTGAGAACAATAATATTTTACTACCTAAATGAGGATAAGGTCTTGTATTAGTTTCGTATGGCTGCTGTAACAAGTTATCACAAACTCGGTGGCTTAAAAACAACACAAGTGTATTCTTTTATAATTCTGGGGACCAGAAATCCAAAATTAGATTCACTGGGCTAAATTCAATGTGTCAACACAGCTGGTTCCTTCTGGAGGCTCTAGAGGAGAAAATATTTCCTTTTCTGTTCCAGCATCTATATGTCACCTATATTTTTGGTTGATGTATCTGTATTAGAGTTCTATACATATATATACAGAGAGAGAGAGAGAGAGAAAGAGAGAGATTTTAAGGAATTGGCTTATGCAATTGTGGAGGCTGGCAAGTTTGCAATTTTCAAGGCAGGCCAGAAGGCTGGAGTCCCAGGGAAGAGTGGATGTTGCATTCTTGAGTTTGAAGGCTGTCTGGAGGCAGAATTTCACCTCCCTTTAGGACTTCAGTCTTTTTCTCTTAAGCCCTTCAACTGATTGAATGAGGCCTATCTAAATTATGGAGAGTGATCACTTTACTCAAAGTCTACTGATTTAAATGTTGATCACATCTTAAGAATACCTTCACAGCAATATCTGGGCATGTTTGCTGTGTTTGACCAATCATCTGGGCATCATAGCCTAGCCAAGCTGACATATAAAATTAACCATCACAGTTCCCTTCCCCTCATCTTCATTGTGCATCACTCCAATCTCTGCTTCCATCGTCATATGGTCTTCTCTATAGTTCTGATTCCTCCTGCATCTCTCTCATAAGGACCCTACTGATTACACCCGGTCCATCCAGATAATCCAGGACATTGACTTAATCTCAAGATCCTTAACCATATTACATCTACAAAATCTCTTTTGCCATATAAAATAACATTCACAGGTTCTGGGGACTAGGGTATGGACACCTTAGTGAGGCATTATTCAGGATATCACAGTCTTCCCTGTGGCCCCCAAAGATTCATGTGGATCCCGCGTGCAAGATATATACACCTAAATGAAGTATAGTTGAGACTCTGGGTATGACCTGAGACAAAATTCCCCTCCACTTGTGGACCTGTGAAGCTAGAAAACAGGTTTTCTGCTCCCAAAGTACAATGGTGGAACAGGCAGGGGATAACAGTTGTAGACATTTCCATTCCGAAAGGAAGAAAATGGAAGGAAGAAAGGAAAAATTGGTCTCCCAAAATTTTGAAAGTCAAGCGGGTCAACTCCATTAGGTTTCAACACCAGGAAATAATCCTCCATGGCTCTCAGCTTCATCCTCTGAGTTATCCTTCCTTTTATTTTTTTTTTAAATAGACCTTAGTGTTTTTAGAGCAGTTTTAGGTTCACAGTAAAAATGAGCAGAAAGTACAGAGAGTTACTATATATTATCTCCCCGTATGCACAGCCTTGTCACTATGAAAATACCTTACCAGAGTGCTACATTAATTACAATCGATGAAATTACATTGACACATCATTATTACCCAAATTCCACATTTTACATTAGAGTTCACTATTGCTGTTATATGTTCTCTGGGTTTTCAAAAATGTATGATGACAAATATCCCCCATTATAGCCCTATGCAGAACAGTTCCACAGCGCTAAAAATCCTTTGTGTTCTGCCTATTCGTCTCTCTCTCCCTCTGAACCCCTGACAACCACTGATCTTTTTACTGTCTCCATAGTTTTGACTTTTCAGAATGTCATATAGTTGGAATTATACAGTATGTAGCTTTTTCTGATTGGTTTCTTTTACTTAGTAATATGCATTTAAGGTTCCTCCATGTCTTTACATGGCTTGATAACTCTTTTTTTAAATGCTACGTACTATTTCCGCTGTCTTGATGTACCACAGTTTATTTATCCATTCACCTATTGAAGGACATCTTGGTTGCTTCCAAGTTTTGACAACTATGAATAAATCTGCTGTAAACATCTGTGTATTTTTTTGTAGACATACATTTTCAGCTAATTTGAGTAAATACCAAGGAGCACAACTGCTGGATTGTGTGGTAAAAGTATATTTAGTTTTGTAAGAAACTTCAAAACTGAACTTCTGATTTCCGAATCCACATGTAAGGACCTTAGAAGTCGCTTCTCCATCCTAACAACAAGTAAAAAGCTGAACAGACTGAAAAATCAACAACTCTTATTGGATCTATAAGAGAGGGGAGGATATGGGGCAAACCACTGCACATAAGATTGGAGAGACTGACAGGAAAATACAGGAAGTCATAGTTTACCAGAGCAGAGACTCACAAGTGGAAACCACTGCTGGGGTAGGAAAACATGAACTGTAATTGAAAAGTTGCTGGAGGCTCAGTGCAGACAAATCTGAGAGTTAAAAACTCCAGGGGTAGCCAGTCATAGGGGATCCCCTAAAGTATTGTGAGATTTACCTCTAGGAGCTTAACCAGATTCTCATAGTAAATACCAGAGAAAAATTTCTTTGGGCTTCTGGCAGGGGAGGGGAGAGAAACCATTTCGAAATACATCAGAACACTCTCTTCTACTCAATAAGGTCTGCCCTCAGGGAAAATAGTTAACCAGAGACCAGTCAAACTAGTTAAGTGGGGGGCTATTATCAGAGCCTAACTGAGCTGCGGAAAGGAATACCGACCTCAGTTAGTTCTAGCCTTCCATGTGGAAGTAGGGAAATACTTAATACCAGCCCACTCTAGCTGTTATGTCCCACCTAAGAGGGGAGAAAAAAAATGAGAAACACTTGTGAAGTTCACAGGCCAGAGGCATAGGCTCAAAAAATACTGAGACCTAATAATAGGAGTATAACACTCTTCCTCTCTCCCCACACCTCACCATCATATTACCAAAGGCCTATTTACAATTTTTTTTCTTAAGTACATCATGTCTGGCTTTTAACAAAAGATTACCAGGCATACCAAAAGGCCAAAAATTTGAAGAGAAAGAGAAAGCATTAGAGCCAGACATGACAGAGATGTTGGAATGATCATACCAGGAATCTAAAACAACTATGATTAATATCCTAAGCGCTCTAACGGATAGAGAAGATAGCATGCAAGAACAGATGGGAAGTGTAAAGAGAGAGATAAAACTCCTAAGGAAGCATTAAAAAAAATGCCAAAAATGAAAAACATTCTTTATTTAGAAATAAAAAAGTCATTTGATGAGCTCAATAGTAGACTGGGCACAGCTGAGGAAAGACTCTCTGAGCTATAGAAGATTATCAATAGAATGCTCAAAACTGAAAAACGTAAGAACAAAGATGGGAAAAAAACAAAATAGAATATCTAAGAACTGCAGGAGAACTATAAAAGGTGTAACATACATGTAATGGTAATACTAGAATGAAAAAGAAAGAGAAATGAAAAGAAGAAATATCTGAAAATATAATGAATGAGAATTTCCCCCAAATTAATGTCAGGGAAAAAACACAGATTCAGGAAGCTCAAAAAACACCAAGCAGATAAAACAACAACAACAAAACCCTACATTAGGCATATCATTTTCAAATTACAGAAAATCAAATATGAAGAAAATATCCTGAAAGAAGCCAGAGGAAAAAAGCACTTTCTCTATAGAAGAACAAAGATAAGAATTACATCTGACTTCTCCTCAGAAACCATGCCAACAAGAAGAGAATGGAGTGAAATATTTAAAGTGTTTAGAGAAAACAACCACCAGTCTAGAATTCTGTACCCTGTGAAACTACACTTTAAAAGTGAAGGAGAAATAAAGATTTTCTCAGGCAAACAAAATTTAAGGGAATTCGTTGCCAGTAGTTACGCCTTGCAAGAAATGTTAAGAGAAGTTCTCTAGAGAGAACAAAAATAATATAGGTCAGATCTACATAAAGAAAGAAAGAGCAGAAAAAAAAAGTAAAGGTAAAATGAAAATTTTTGTTTTTCTTATTCTTAATGGATCTAACAGATAAGAGTTTGTTCAAAAGAATAATAGCAACAATATATTCAATGACTATAGCTTATGTACAACTGAAACATATGACATCAATGATACAAGGGATAGGAGGAAGGAATTAGGATTATTTTGTTATAATAATATACTTGCACTACGCATGCAGTAGTATGGTGTTATTTGAAAGTAGACTTGGATTTGTTGCAAGTGTATATTGCAAACTCAAGGGTAACTGCTAAAAAAAGTAAACAAAGAATTGTAATAGATATGTGAAGAAAAGAAAGTGGAATCCTATAACATGCCCAATCAATAGAGAAAATCAATGAAATCAAAAGCTGGTTCTTTGAGAAGATCAATAAAATCAATAAACCTGTAGCCAGGCTAACCAAGAAAAAAAGAGATAGGACACAAATTACTAGCATCAGAAAGAAAAAAAGTACATCACTGCAGACTCTATGGAAATTAAAAAGATAATAAAGGAATGGTATGTTTTTGAGAATTCTATTGATATGTTCTCTAGCTCAGAGATTCTTTCCTTAACCATGAGCAGTTTACTATTGAGTCCACCAAATACCTTCTTTATTTTTAAACAATGTTTTTGACTTCTGGTATTTCTTTTTTAATGCTTACTTAGAATTTGCATCTCTCTTTTTACAGTCATGCATCAATTAATGATCAGGGTACATTCTGAGAAATGCATCATTATGTTATTGTGTTACCATGGGAACATCATAGAGTGAACTTACACAAACATAGATGGTATAACCTACTACACACCTAGGCTACATGGTACTAATTTTATGGTACCACCATTGTACACATGGTCTGTTGTTGACCAAAACATCATTATGTGATACATGACTGTACATCATCCATCTATTCTTGCTTGTTGTCTACTTTTTCCATTAGAGCCTTTAGCATGTTAATCTTAGTTGTTTTAAACTTCCAGTCTGATAATTCTAACATTCATGTCATATATCTTGTACCGATGCTTATTTTCTCTTCAATTTTTTTTTTGTTTGGTCTTTTAGTATGCTTTGTAATTTTTTTTGGAAGCTAGGCATGCTATACTAGGTAAAAGAAAATACAGTAAATAGGCCTTTTGTGATATGGTAGTAAGATGTGGAGGGTGGGAAAGTGTCCACAGCCCCATGATTAGGTGCAAGTCTTTTATTGAAAGTTTGCTCCTCGGCTGTGCACCTCAGAGGTGCTTCTCATTTTTTCTACCCCTACACGGGACAGGATGCCTAAAGGGACCTAGAGTTGGGTATTTCCCTTCCCCACATGAAAGACTAGAAGGGGAGGGAGTGGGTCATTTCCCTTCCCCCAAGTCAGTTCCCCCAACTCTGATAAAACCTTGAAAGGTTAGGGTCTGGTGAAGTAGTTTTTCTTGGGACAGCCCTTGTTAAGAAGAACAGAATGCTTTGGCATTTCTGGTAATGGTTCCTTTTCCTCTCCCCCTGCTGGAAGCAATAAGGGATTTTTCTCTGATCTTCACTGTGGGAACCTAGTAGAGCTCCTGGAGCTAAAACTCACAAATTTGGAGGCTCCCCTGTAACTGGGCTCTCCTGTGTTTTTTAACTCTCAGAATTGTCACATTGCCTCCAGAAATTCGTCAATCAGAGTTTAGGTTTTTCTAAGCTGGTACTGTTTCCTGTAGAGGTTTCTGCCCATGAGTTTCTGTGGATTAGATGTGATTCTCTGTATCTGCCTGTCTGTCTCTCCAATTTTTGGCACAGTGGTTTGCTCTGTGACCTCACTTTTCTGACAGATCTAAGAGTTGTTGATT
Organism: Ceratotherium simum simum; assembly: GCF_057802395.1. NCBI lineage: Eukaryota > Metazoa > Chordata > Mammalia > Perissodactyla > Rhinocerotidae > Ceratotherium > Ceratotherium simum. Next base: position 33,052,461 of record NC_141914.1, on the reverse strand, counting down.
TTTCAGTCTGTTCAGATGTTTACTTGTTGTTAGAATGGAATGGCAAGTTCCAAGCTCCTTACACGTCAGACAGGAAACTGGATGGTCATTCTTCCTTTTACGTGAAAGGCAGCATGTGTTTGAAGCTGAGTATTTTTATTATCCTATTCCTTGTCAGTAAAATTTTAGGAGTATGACAGTCTTCTCTCACACCCTCTCTGTCTCATTTGGGCCAAGCTTGCAATGTTTCTGTGGGTACGGTATTTTCAAAAACCTTGCGGTTCCCCTGTGTATTTCATGCATATTCACTCCATTAGACAGGAGGCTCCTCTACAGGTATTTCCTAGATAAACTCATCTCTATTTTTGACTTCTCCTGAGATGGTTGAGAGAATCCATGAGTCACATCTGTAATCTATTCAAATCGCTCTCTGTATGACAAAATACATTGTGAACTTTTGTTCCTTTTGAATCACTAGCAAAAATTTGTCCAATCACAATTTACCTTTCTCTCCAGAGCACACTTTTCTAATAGCAAATCTCCTAATTTTAGCGTCTTTTGAAATCAGTAAAGGCTGAAGATATCCAAATCATCAAGTCCTGGTTCCTTTTTGCTTAATACTTTTTCCAAAAATTTATATGTCTTCTATCACATTTAACTATAAGCAGCAAGAATAAACCAGCTATACCTTTAACATTTACGTGGATGTTTCCTCAGCTAAATATCCAAGTTCATAGTTTACAAATTTTGCTTTTCACATAATTGTAGAACACAATTCAATGAAGTGTTTGCCACTGTATAAAAATTTTCTCCTTTTCTTTCATTTTTAATAACATGTACCTTATTTCCTTCGAAATCCTCACTATCAGTACCTTTAAAGTCCATATTTCTATCAACAGTATGTTTCTGATGATTTATATATTCTCTAAGATGCTATCAGCTGACTGTACCATGACATTTAAAATTCTTCAACCTTCTATTCATTACCCAAGTCAAAAGCTACTTCCACATATTTAGGAATTTGTCACAGTAGCACCCCACTTCCAAGTACCAAAATCTACATTAGTTCCCTGTTGCTGCTGTAACAAAATATCATAAACCTGGTGGCTTAAAACAACACAAATGCATTCTCTTAGAGCCTAGAGACCAGAAGTCCAAAGTTAGTTTGACTTGCTAACACCAAGTCAAAGTGTTAACAGGGCTGTTTCTGGAGTCACTGGAAGAGAATCCATATCTTTGGATTTTTCAGCTCTTAAATGCCATCTGGATTCCTTGGCTTGTGGCTCCTTTCTCCATCATTAGAGTGCATCACTCCAATCTCTGCATTCATCATCACATGATCTTTTCTCCAGCTCTGATTCCTCCTACACTCCTCTTATAAGGCCCCTTGTGATTACATCAGGACCATGTGAAATAATCAAGAATCCCATAATAAGACCTGTCTCAAAATCCTTAACTTCATCACATCTGCAAAGTCTATTTTGCCATATGAAGCAACATTCACAGGTTCTGGGAACTGGGATATGAACGTCTTGGGGGAGAGGAGTTATTCAGCCTATCAGAGACCCCAAGTTCTAATAGGTTCTTGAAAGAGTAATAAGAGGCAGGAGAAGCCTCCACTCTTCAACAGAAAGGAAGAGGGAAATATTCTTTCATGTGTCTTCTCTACTCGGATATCATAAATCTTGGAAAGGTACATAGGATAAGAGGTAAGAAGGAATTGCAAAAGCTACAAGAGTTGAGAGGATTTTGACTACTCTTTGGAGTGAAATTTTGGTGGCCATATCTTTGAAGACCTATGCAGGATAGGATTATATTTTGGATTGGGAATGCCTTCTTTATTTGCAAATGGCTATGCTGGATATTTAATTAGGCTTTTCCAGTTTCTACAAAATAATTATAGCAGGAAATTGAAGTATAAATAGAATATTAACTGAAGCAGAATATTAACATATATGGAGAAAGAAGGATAGTATAGGCAAAGAGAAAAACATATGCAAAGACTATTCTACATATACAGAATGTAGAGGATATTTTAGGAAATGACTAATTTGTTGCTGCTAAAATATAAGTACAATGTACAAACTCTCCAATAATGCTAGCCCACTTTTAATACACAAGATCTCAGTGAGCACACATTCATTGTCTAGTGGCTTCAATCTGCAGAAGCTGTTCTGCAGATGGTGTTCTTCTAGCTTTCTCTAAAGCTGTACGTAATATAAGGGATCAAAAGGAAGCTGAATTCCTTTCGTTGCTATTCGAGGCTATGTTGTGTTTCAGTTCTCAAAGTATAGGAACCAAGTTTTATTTCTGGAGAAATGGGAAAAAGTTCTGTTTCCCACTTTTTTCTGAGCCTAAAAGCAGGATAGCTTGAGCTTCAGTGTCTCGAAAGGACCTCTTGGGAAAAGTTCCTTCAGCATCTGCCCAGATAAGACCTCTTCATAAAGCTTTTAACTAGCGTATAAGACCAGCTTTCTCTGTTTTCCCTTTATCTTCTCCAAAGTGATCTGATCATTCATTCCACAGGTATTTACAGGGTACTGACCATGTACTGTTTAGGCTACAAGACTAATGAGTAAATTATGGTCTTGTCATGGAGCTTATATTCCACATTCTGTAATGCTTGAACAGAAACTTCCCCCTAGAGAACTTTTTCAACCCAAAACTAACTCATGAAAAATACATGCTTCTAGGCGCTGCTTACAAATAGGTGAGCCATAACCAATCCTGAATCCCAATTAAGCTCATCAGGGATTCCTGCTAAGTAGAATATGTGTAGAAGAATGGGGCAAATAAGACTAGAAAGATAGGTTGGGGATAGATCGTCGAGGACCATGAGTGTTGAGCTAAAGAGTAGGAACTTTCCTTATAAGGCTATGGGAGGTGTTGAGATTTTCGGAAGGAAAGCTAATATTTAGGGAGATTACTTTTGTAGCTTTATGTGGTGGATATTAGATGCTAAAACTAAGGATCTCTTATGTTACCTTGTGAGTGAAACCAGCTTTTGAAGGGCTGAAAAGAAGCTGCCCTTGCCATCCTACCTTATTGAGAGCAAAGTAGTGTTCGTTAGTAGGCAGTTGTTTGTTTAGGGGTTGTATTTTCAAGCACAATGGAAACTATTTACTATCCTGTACAGCACTGCCATAGATAAAAATGCTTTCTTTGAAAGTGTTTCTCTTTCACATGTAAGAAAAACTTTTCCACTAACATTTCAAATTATAAAAAATTACATTGTTAAAGACCAAATAAATAATACCTTACTGCATTTATTATGGTTAGAATAGAGATTTAACACCACATTCTTGAACGACAAAAATTATTTTTCCCATCTCCTTCATCAACAGGGAATATCTGAAAATTTCTTGTAAGATTTTTGATAGGTTCCCATAACATTTTTCTTACATATTCATGATTAGCTTTAATATTTCTTTTTACTATACCTACTCAATAACATTTTTTTAATTTTAGCTTTATTGAGGTATAATTGACAAATAAAATTGTGAGATATTTAAAGTGTACATCATAGTGATTTGATACATGTATACATTGTGAAAAGATTCTCCCCATCTAGTTAATTAACACATTCATCACTGCAAATATTTACCTTTCGTTGGTGAGAACATTTCAGTTCTACTTTTTTCGCAAATTTCAATTATACAATACAGTGTTATCCACTATAGTCCCCATGTTTTACATTAAATCCTCGGACCTTATTCATCTTATAGTTGAAAGTTTGTACCCTTTTACCAATCTCTATTTCTCCCAACACCCGAGCCCCTGGCAACCACTTTTCTACTTTCTGTTTCTATGAGTTAGATTTTTTTTTAGATTCCACATATAAGTGATATGATGCAGTATTGGTCTTTCTCCGTCTGGCTTATTTCACTTAGCATAATGCCCTCAGGGTCTATCCATGTTGTCTCAAATGGCAGGATTTTCTTCTTTCTCACTGCTGAATAATAATCCATTATGTACATACATATATATATACACACACCACATCTTCTTTATTCATTCGTCTATTGATGGACAATTAGGTTGTTTCCATATCTTGGTTATTGTGAATAACACTGCAATGAATGTGGGAGTGCAGATGTCTCTTTGATATCCTGTTTTCGTTTCCTTTGGATATATACTGAGAGGAGGGATTGCTGGATCATATGGTAGTTCTATTTTTAACTTTTCAGGAACCTCCATACTGTTTTCCATAGTGGTTGCACAAATTTACATTTCCAGCAACAGTGCACAAGGGTTTCACTTTCTCCATGTCCTCGCCAACACTTGATATTTCTTGTCTTTTTGATAATAGCCATTCTATTCACTTGCAGGTAACAAAAGTTGTTTTTCTTTTGCTGCTTTTAAGATTCTCTCCTTGTCTTTAACTTTTGACAGTTTAATTATAATGTGTCTTGGTGTGGGTCTCTTTAGATTCATCTTTTTTGGAGGTTTCTGGGCTTCCTGGATCTGGATGTCTGTTTCTTTCCCCAGGTTAGGGGAGTTTTCAGCCATTATTCCTTTGAATAAGTCTTCTGACCCTTTCTCACTCTCTTCTCCTTCTGCGACCCTTATAATGCAAATATTTGTCCACTTGATAGTGTCCTATAAATCCCCTACCATATTTTCACTCTTTTTTCTTTTTACTCCTTTGATCGGATGAATTCCACTGCCCCATTTCTTTGTTTGCTACAGTCCTGTGGGACCCATGAACACAAGCCCCTCTGGCCACCAGAGCCAGGAGATCAACAGGTGCATGCTCAGGTGGCAGCCACATAAACCAGGATGTCAGCCACGTGCACAAGCTTTTTCCTGGGCGACACTGGTGACCTGGAGCAGGCCAGGGGGATAACATGGAGATGGCACCACCTGGCATCCCTGGTTTCCAGGAAAGATCGTGGTCAGCCCCTAGATGTGTGCTAAATTAGAAGCCTGATCCTCAGGCAGCAGCTTTTACAGTATGTAAATAAACCTCTGTCAGGGAAAGACTGGGAGTTGGATGTGTCTGTCTGTAACCTCTGTGCTGAGCCCTGGGGAGATAGCCACAGTGAGTCTTGAGGAGCCTGTTAGGAACTCTTTCTTTGCTTGCTATAGTCGTGTGGGTCTCGTGGATGCAAATCCCATTGGCTTTTGGAGCTAGCGTTTAGGGGGCCTCTCAGGTGGAAGTCTTAAAATTTGGGGTACTTGATGTTGGGTCCAAACCCTTTACCCTTCAGGGAGAAGCCGAGTGTTGTGAGTTTTCTCCTGATTATATTTTGCTGGGGTGGGGTGGGGTTTATGGCCAGAGCATGTCTCAGCCTTTCCTATCCATTTATTTGTTAGTAGTTTCTTGCTTGCCCAATGTGTAGAAGTTGCTCAGCTAGTTTCTGGATTTCTTTCAGAGGAAATTGCTCCCTGTGCAGCTGTAGATTTGGTGTGTCCATGAGAGGAGGTAAGTGTAGGAGCTTCCTATGGTGCCATTTTGAACTGGAACTCCTAATAATATTTAATGCAAGTAATTAATTGTCTGCTCATTTTCCATTTTGTAACATTTTATCCTAGTTTTTCTGTTTTTTGCATTGAATGCTTTTTTTAAAATTATACTCTTTTTAAAACAGAATTCTCATTTATAGAAGCCTATGTCATAATCATATATTAATAAGTTGACAATAAAAAGATAAACATTTTTTAAAATAATTCATCTTTTATTTACAAAGTAACATGAATATGCAACATTTAAAAAAATTAAAGATAGGTTGAAAATACATTTTATGTTTTAGTAATATATAATAATTGGATAAAAAATTGACAGAGAAATATATAGAGGGTCCTGTTTTAGCCTGGGTTCCACAGAAAGCAGAGCCTGAGGTAAACGACTTACCTAAGACCATGTTATTGAGAAGTACAATACCAGGGAACAGGAGGGAGGGAAATGGTGAGGGAAGTAGAGAAAAATAAAAAGCCAATTACTAGGACATGCTATCGATTTGCCTGCTGCAAAATGCAATTGACTGCTGATATCCCAACCACCAATAGGCTGCATAAACTGCATCACAGGACAGTGTATTTTGTTTCCCATTTATCAATGTTTCACCCAAAAATGTGTCATTCTAGATTGTGCTTCATGAGTACTTAGCTGGGTCCCATTGCTTCCCAAGCCTTTCAATTAACAGGGGACTCTTGGGAGCAGGAAACAAGAGATGCATGGCACAGGTACGAGGGATGGGGCTATCATTATTCATGCAAAGCATGAATGCAAAGGTACAAACAAGAGACAAATGAGACCAAGAAGCTTCGAAGTAGCACATAAGAGTTATTTTATACAGGTCTCAAAAGTACAAATATTGATTGTTGGGTTTGTTTCTAATTATGCAATAAAAATGCATAAATAATATTCCGGTGTCATTTCACATGTAGCACACTCAAAATATGTGCACTTAAATATTTACATCTCTTCACTATTGCCAAAATCCGGGAGACGTTGGTTTGTCCAAAAATTGATCATTAATATTTTTACTACCACTTTTGCTGCTGAATAGAGATAATTAATATTTGTGATGAATTACACAGAAGTACTAGCTGACAGATTTCCGGAATTTGTAACTTTTCCGTTTAGATGTCTAGCACCAAACTGTCTTGACATCTGCATAAAGATTTGAGGAAAAGCGTCAGAGAGTTTGTTTAACCGGAAGTATGATGGGATTTAATCCCAGTAGTTGAGTGGGTGGGTGATTATGCAAATACACCCACCGGAAAAAGCTGTTGATATTTAAATTAATGCCCATATTCGCCTCAATCCTTCCCCTACAAGACAGCACATACTTTTTACTGAATATTCAAAACCGAAAATACTTCATCTTTGGAAACAAGATTTTTTACTTAAAGCATTTACTTTGTAAACCTTCAAAGCAGCTTTTTTTCAAAAATACTTAAACAGGTCTGCAGATGGCAGAGATTTAACGTTTTGGTCGATAACACATATGGCTTTTTCAGTAGGAAAATCTTATGACGATATAACTCATTTTACATGTAGCATGTATGAATTTATTGTATAAAAGCTGTGTGCGAGACACACCATATTTACATTTTTTTCTGGATTAACTTAAACCTGACGTGAGACTCTATCTCTCAACCTAGCAGAATATCCAATATTACTTATGATGGTGCTCCACAAGCTTTCTTGGTGTCAGGATAATGGGAAAATGCACAGTCCTTTCACTATTTCAATGCCATGATTAGCTCTGCTCATTCTGCTATGAGATGCCTCTTGGCCCAGATGAACAGTTACTCGTTCTCACAAGGAGTGGTACTGAAAAGCCATCCTGCAGGTGCATTGCCCTGACCCTCTCCCAGCTATCCAGCCAGTTCTCTCTGTGGGAGTAGAGTGCAAGTTCCTGTCCCCATAAGTCCTCTGACATTTCCATTACTCTCCCCCCAGAGAATCCAACTCTCCTCCAGGTCTGGCTGTATCTCTCTCACTGCCCAAGTACTTGTCTCTTTCCTCCCTTCCCCGTTGGTGAAACTTCAGCTTAATTTCTTCCTCAGAGACCTGGAGGGGGTTTTTCCTCAACAATTAAAATCCAGAGAAGTTCTTAATTTTCCCTGATCAGTAGGAAAGAGTCAGACATAAGAATTTCAGTGGAAGTCTTGACACAAAAGTAATTCTATATCTTCCCCCCGAAAATGTTTGTGAGCTAAATTTAATACTCATTGGAAGTAACTATTGTTAATCTAATTTTTCCATAACTTTATTTCTTCCCTAGCATCAGTCCCTTCCCCCAAATTATTTTAACATTTATATTTACTGTGTAATGTGTCCTTTATTATAAGATGGATCTAATTTTTTCTGTAAAAGTATTGAGTGCAGGGGAGGAGGGATTGTTTAAAAATGTTTTTAAAATAATAGGACACTTTTTGTATATTTTGAGAAATTTCTCTTAAGGTAGCCTTTGGTGAATTCTCTTAAAATGTGAATTGATAACCTTTTCCGTTTTATACTTGGTAATTTTTGGTTTCCATACTCAGTATGTATTCACACATGATCTCTAACATGTATGTGAAATGATTACACAGAACTGCACTAAAACTAGCGGGACATCCTGCATTTTGGGGTGGAGCTGCATGAGATCGAGAGGGGATTTTTAATTTCCTTTTGTATTATATATTCAAGTTTCTGTTTAACAGAGATATATTTTTCTTTTGATAAAATTGAAACTCCGAAGTGAGGCTTTTTTGAACCCAAGGGTGGATCATTCAGCATCAAAGTGGGCAATCACCAAAGAGAATATAGACCATGGCCGCAGACAGAGAAAACTCGTGGTAGAAAAACAAAGACTCTCACACAGTCATCACAGACACAACACATCACAGACACACAGCCGTTAATGTCAGGGCTTGTAGAAGAAAAACAAAGCCTCTCATAGAAATTATATTTCTCCTTCAAAGTAAAATCTGAAATATTGGCTTAATAGACAAATTAATTTATAAGCTGACCTTTACCCACTAAACCATCTTTACCCTTAGTCCTCCTACTCACTATATTGAAAGTCAGAGAGATTACAGAAATTGTCCTAGATGATTGATGGAATAAGGATTCAGCCTAGAACATTTTTACTGTAAAAAGTATATCCTTTCCATTTGTGTAAGAGGAGGTATTTTCTTAGTCCTGATATTAATGCTGCATCCGTGGGAATATTACAGTTTGAGTAGCAGGGTGGGGTGAGGAGGAGCCTCACCTCTACAGCTAAGGTTAAATTACAAATAGATAATCTTATTTCCATTGACATCTAGGTTTACCCCATTTTTGAGAGGGAATAAACCTTTTGCCTTTTTTATCTGATGATGAGTACCTGGTGTATTAAATATGGTCTGGTGACATAAGGATAAAAAACATGAGGAAAACACAAAGATCTAAGAAAAGAACCATGAAAATGGCTTATCCAAGGGGTAAAATGTATTGCAAAAAGGTAGTATTTTTCTGATTAGTCACTATGATTTAGAGGGCTACACTTTATAGTCAAAAGACAACATGAAAAACATTCTAATTAAACAATTTCCCATCCCCTGATTTTAACTTTTTAAAAATTTCACTTAAAATAACAGAACTTGAATTGAATCAATCCTGCATATTTGAGCTGTTCAATTTGGTTTTGTTCACTTTCAGTTTCCATCTGGGATCGAAATATATGCTGCCAAAGTAAGCCTAGGAAGGCGGCTTATATGGGTTTCCCATCTGGGATCTCTGACACCAGGCCAGCAGTCTCCCAGGAGACCTTCCATTGGGTCATAGCCAAATTTAGGGTTATTATTTTCAGTATTTAATGTTAGCATGAAACCAACAGGAAATTAAGTAAGGTGTAGAACATCTACAGGGGCTTCTCCAGTGGGTGGGCAATAGTGATTTAGAGCAGAGCTTTTAGAATCACGTGTTTGAGGTTGGATTTAGCCTTTTATCATATGTTTGACTTTCAGCAAATTACTTAATTTCTCAAAACCTCATATTCATCATATGTGGTTATTGTAAGGATTATAGGAGGAAATACAAGCAAAGCCTTTATCATAATACCTGTTACCTAATAGAGCTCAATAAATATTTACAAACTAAATCTAACTTACAATGCCAATGGATTAAATAATCAGGTTTGTCATCAATTATTATTTCTAAATGTACTGCCTAAACAGTATTATAGAAATAATACAAATAAAATGTGAAAAAAAAATCACCCCAAATTTTACTCACTACCTTAAAAATCAGGCACAAATTCTTCTTTATTTTTTGTTAATTATTAGTACATATGCTAATAATGTTTACATGGTGAAATCACACTATAGATACAGTTTCAAGAGCTAATAAAATTTCAGCTCCCTAAAGACAAAGATAGTATCTATCCTGTTCACTGCTATATATCCACTGTAATGCATATTTATTGAGGTGAATTGAATATGCATTTTAAGGATAGTCTTCATAACCATTGTTTTTAGTAAGTAGACTGTAATTTACCTAACTAAATTCAATGTTGCTGTAACCACAGTTTCTAGTTTTCAAAAGATAGTCCTAATTTATGACACTTATAGATAAATAAATTCTGTTATTTATTTTTAGTGCTACCTTTCTCTCTAACTAATGTCCTAACTTAAATGAATTATATAATTTTGGTAACCAACTTTTTGATTTTATAAATGATACTGTGATAGACATCTTTTCATATTTAGTTTTTACTCCTCTGGTGTTATTTCTGTAGGAAGAATTGACAAAAATTAGTATTTGGTCAAGTAGGGATATTTCAAAATAAGCTGTAAATGCTTCCATTTTTGAAGGATTGAGTCTTTTAAGAAAGAAAAATTATACTCTATTCATTTTCTTATAATTTCTTATAAAGTTATGTGATTTCACCAAAGTTCAGATGGATTAATTATACTGTTATTTCTCTACCAATGGATTTCAGGATCTATCAAAAAATAAACAAGACAAAAATGTTGTCTGTTCTCTATAAACTTTTAAGTATTTTACAAGTGGCTTTCAAACCATGGTTTGATCGATTAATTCATTCACTAAATCTAATAGGTATTAACTGTTGCAAGCATTTCCTTATTTTTCTAAATCAAATTAAAATTTCCTGTATACTCTCAACTCATTAAGATTGGCAAGAAGTTGATTATCAATTTTTGATGGACTCCTTTCCCTCTCTAGTACTCACATGGTCCTAACAAATAGGTACTTGTGGAGAAGACTTAAAAGTCTGGTTATTTCCATCAGTGCCATTGTTTTCTTTGGTTTCTCAAACATTGTGTTGTGAATGATGACCCTCATGGTTGGCATCTTCATGAAACACAGGGATCCTCAACTTTCCCTCAGTGCTGAAGTCCTCTGAGCATAGCCTCTAAGGGAACCCACGTGGCTATTTTCTTTGACTTTCCGGGGAGACTACACCCAGCCGGTTTCCAGGGTTACTCTCTATCTTAGTCAGCTTAGGCTGCTATAACAAATTACCATAGACTGGGGGGCTTAAACAATAAACTTCTATTTGTCACAGTTCTGGAAGCTGGTAAGTCCAAGATCAAGGTGCTGGTAGATCAAGTGTCTAGTGAAGGCCACTTCCTGATTTGCAGATTGCCATATCCTCATATGGTGGAGAACAGAGAGAGAGGGAGCAAACTCTCCTGTCCATTCTTATGTGAGCAGTAATCCCATTCATGAGATCTCCATCCTCATGACTGAATACCTCCCAAAGGCCCCACCTCCTAATACCGTCGCATTTGGGGTTAGGATTTCAACATACGAGTTTGGGGGAGACACAAACATTCATTCGATAACACTCACCTCTTGTATAGTCCCCAGGGCTTCCTTGTGGATAGTTTGACCTAATTCTCTCAAAGGCCTAAGCTTTTCAAAACACTGCCTGTGCATGTTGAGAATGTCTTCAGAGCAGCTCCACCTCCAGTTTGGGAATATGAAACACAAAATAGTTATTAATTACTCCTAGTGGGGAAGGCAGCATAGAACTAAAGAACTCTAAGGCCTACTTAACCTCCATTCCTGAAGGGAAAAAGGTAGAAGAAATGAAAATTTTTTAAATTTTTGTTTGTTGAGATAATATTAGTTCAAGAATAATAATATCAGAGAGAAGTCAAGATGGCGGCGTAAGCAGACTCGGAACTCACCTCCTTCCGCTGACACAGCCAATTTACAACTACTCGGGGAAAAATTACCCCTGAGACAGAACTGAAAACTGAATAAGAGGAACTCCTGCAACAACGGACAATCCTAACTGAGGTAGAAGAGGCAGAAACTCCCTTCTGGAGAGAAAAAACACCACCTTCACAAGCCGCCAGCTTCACGGCCCCCGGGAGCAGCTCACAGGTACGCAGCCTCCCTGGAGGCGCGGGGCCCTGAGCCGGGGAGCGCCCCCGCTGTGGGCATTTTGTGGACGCAGCACAATCGAGACCAGTGGCATAATATCTGACTGTGCCTGCTACTAAAACATTGGGGAGCACCCCCAGAAAACCAGGTTCACAAAGAAACTAAAACCGGATCTTAAAGGGCCCATGCGCAAACTCACCCATTTCAGAAAGCATCCTAAAATCACCAGAAAGAAAGGTGTACAGTGCTGTGGTGAAAAGAGACTCACCTAATAGGCCCTGAGTGCATCTCGGTGAGGGGTGAGAACTCTCCAGGGACTGGGACATTGGCGGCAGCCATTGTTGTGGCCTGGTGTGGGCGTGCTGACACAGACGCCATTGGAGTTCTCCCTGGGGCCTGCTAGCCCAGGTCTGCCCCACCCACTAGAGCACCGATTTAATCCAGCTCAGCCAGGGCAGGCAGCCCACCCTAGAGACTGGCCCCACCCAACAACAAGCCCTCGGGCAACTAGTGGGCCTGCATAGATTGGTGACTGGATTCTCTGCAGCCTGGCAACTGAGCCAACTTTAGCGGGGCAGGGTGTCCACAAGGAGCTGGTGAAGAGTGTGGGGTGGTGGCAGAGTGGGTGGGGCTCCTGCTGTGGAGAGGCTGGGTCCACTTGGGGAGGTCGGGGTGCGCACACGGGGCAGGACTATGTTGACTGTGGTTGTGGACCTGTGGGTGGTGGGGCTTGTCAGCTGCAGAAGACTTGTGCTTCTCAAAGACCCACATAGGAGGTTTGCCCCACCTTCCCAAGTCTGAAACAATTGGGTGCTCCTGTGCCTGAGGCCAGCCCCACACAGCTGCAATCCTCAGAGAGCTGACAAGAGACCTAATAGGCTAGAGGCTTACAGCAATTGTAAGGCCCTGAGCCTAACAACCTGCCACGCTGGGGGCCTACTCAGTTAAAAGAAATACTGCAACACAAATGTGGTATTAGAACTTACAGCCAACTGTGCAGGGGCTCCCCACACCTGATAAAGAGACTGCAGGGCCCACAACAACTACAAGCAGCTGAGCATTACAACAGCTGGCCAGGAGCATAACTCGGCCTCCCTGGGCTCCTACAGGGAGAGCAAACAGGCCACAACAGAAGGACACACGTAGCCCACATAGGGGTCACCCCTGGAATATTGAGAACTGAGGGAAGCACACTGGAAGCCTCCTAAGCCATCACTTACATAAGGTCACCTATCCAAGAACAGGAGACGTAGCTGACCTACCTAATACGTAGACACAAGCACAGGGAAAGAGGCAAAATGAGGAGGCAAAAGAATACATTCCAAGTAAGGGAACAAGGCAAAACCCCAGAAAAGGAACTAAGTGAAACAGAAATGAGCAACCTACCCGACAGAGAGTTCAAACTAAGAGTGTTAAGGATGCTCACTGATCTGGGGAGAAGAATAGATGAACTCAGTGAGAATGTCAACAAAGAAATGGAAAATATAAAAAAGAACCAACCAGAAATGAAGAATACAATACTGGAAATGAAAAATTCATTACAGGGATTCAAAAGCAGAGTAGAGGATACAGAAGAACAGATCTGTGAGCTGGACGAAAGACTAGAAGAAATTACCCAAGGTGAACAGGTAAAAGAGAAAAGAATTAAAAAGAGTCAGGACAGTCTAAGGGACCCCTGGAACAGCATCACGTGCACTAACATCTGTGTTATAGGTGTCCCGGAAGGCGTAGAGCGAGACAAGGGGGCAGAGAATCAATTTCAAGAAATAATAGATGAAAACTTCCCTAACCTAAGGAAGGAAACAGACATCCAGGTACAGGAGGCACAGAGAGCCCCAAACAAGATAAACCCAAAGAGACCCACACCAAGACACATCATAATCAAAATGTCCAGAGTTAAAGATAAAGAGAGAATCCTAAAAGCCGCAAGAGAATGTCAAGTTACATACAAAGGAAACCCCATAAGGCTATCAGCTGACTTCTCAGCAGAAACCTTACAGGCTACAAGAGAATAGCACGATATATTTAAAGTGCTAAAAGGAAAAAACTTACAGCCAAGAATACTCTACCCAGCAAGGTTATCATTCAAAATGGAAGGAGAGATCAAAAATTTCCCAGACAAGCAAAAATTAAAGGAGTTTATCACCAAGAAACCAGTGCTACAAGAAATGTTAAAGGGACTGATTTAAGGGGAAAAGAGAAGACCACAAATAGGAAAAATTATCTATTTCCATGATAAGAACGTAATGGATACAAATGCACAAAAAAGAGGTTAGATATGATAACAAAATCATAAAAGGAGGGAGGAGGGGAGTTAAAGAGTACAGCTTTCAGACAGAGGTCAAACTAAAGTGACCATCAATTCTGTATAGAAGAGGAAAGGAACAGAGAAGGACTACTAAAACACTGAGAAAAAAAATTAAAAAATGGCAGTAAGTACATACTTATCAATAGCTACTTTAAACATCAATGGACTAAATACTCCAATTAAAAGGCATAGGGTGGCTGACTGGATAAAACAACAAGACCCATATATATGCTGCATACAAGAGACACACTTCAGACCTAAAGACACTCACAAATTGAAAGTGAAGGGATGGAAAAAGATACTCCATGCAAATGGCAATGAAAAGAAAGCTGGGGTACCAGTACTCATATCAGACAAAATAGACTTTAAAACAAAAACTGTAAAAAGAGACAAAGAAGGGCATTACATAATGATCAAGGGAACAATCCAACAAGAGGATATAACACTTGTAAATATCTACACACCCAAAGTAGGTGCACCTAAATATATAAAGCAATTATTAACAGACATAAAAACAGAAATAGACAGTAACACAATAATAGTAGGGGACTTTAACACTCCACTTACACCAACGGATAGATCATCCAAACAGAAGATCAATAAGGAAACATTGGCCTTAAATGACACACTAGAACAGATGGACCTAGTAGATATATACAGAACATTCCATCCAAAAACCGAAGAATACACGTTCTTTTCAAATGCACATGAAACATTCTGCAGGATTGATCACATATTAGGCCACAAAACAAGTCTCCATAAATTTAAGAAGATTGAAATAATACCAACTATCTTTTCTGACCACAACAGTATGAAACTAGAAATCAACTATAGGAAGAAAACCAGAAAAACCACAAATACGTGGAGATTAAACAAAATGCTACTGAACAACGACTGGGTTAAAGAAGAAATCAAAGAATAAATCAAAAAATACCTGGAGACAAATGAAAATGAAAATACTACATGCCAGAATTTATGGGATACAGCAAAAGCGGTTCTAAGAGGGAAGTTTACAGCGATACAGGCCTATCTCAACAAACAAGAAAAATCTCAAATAAACAATCTAACAATGCACCTAAAGGAAATGGAAAAAGAAGAACAAACAAAGCCCAAAATCAGTAGAAGAAGGGAAATAATAAAAATCAGAGCAGAAATAAATGAAATAGAGACCAAAAAAACAATAGAAAAAATTAATAAAATCAAGAGCTGGTTCTTTGAAAAGATCAACAAAATTGACAAAACTTTAGCTAGACTCACCAAGAAAAAAAGAGAGAATGCAAAAATAAGTAAAATCAGAAATGAAAGAGGAGAGGTTACAACAGACACCTCAGAAATACAAAAGATTATAAGAGAATACTATGAAAAGCTATATGCCAACCAAGTCGACAATCTGGAAGAAATGGATAAATTCTTAGAATCATACAACCTTCCAAAACTGGATCAAGAAGAAGTAGAGAATTTGAATAGACCAATCACCAGTAAGGAGATCGAAACAGTAATCACAAACCTCCCCAAAAATAAAAGTCCAGGACCAGATGGCTTCCCTGGTGAATTCTACCAAACATTCAAAGAAGACTTAATACCTATCCTTCTCAAACTCTTCCAAAAAATTGAGGAGGGGGAGAAGCTCCCTAACTCATTCTACGAAGCTGACATTACCCTGATACCAAAACCAGACAAGGACAACACAAAAAAAGAAAATTACAGGCCAATATCACTGATGAACATCGATGCAAAAATCCTCAACAAAATAATAGCAAATCGCATACAACAATACGTTAAAAAGATTATACACCATGATCAAGTGGGATTTATTCCAGGTATGCAGGGATGGTTTAACATTCGCAAATCAATCAGCGTAAATCACCACATTAATAAAATGAAGAATAAAAATCACATGATCATCTCAATAGATGCAGAGAAAGCATTTGACAAGATACAGCATCCATTTATGATAAAAACTGAATAAAATGGGTATAGAAGGAAAGTACCTCAACATAATAAAGACCATATATGATGAACCCACAGCTAATATCATCCTCAATGGTGAAAAACTGAAAGCTATCCCTCTAAAAACAGGAAACAAACAAGGATGCCCACTCTCACCACTCCTATTTAACATAGTACTGGAAGTCCTAGCCAGAGCAATCAGGCAAGAGAAAGAAATAAAAGGGATCCTAATTGGAAAGGAAGAAGTGAAACTGTCACTATTTGCAGATGACATGATTTTATATGTAGAAAACCCTAAAGAATCCACCAGAAAACTTTTAGAAGTAATAAACGAATATGGTAAAGTTGCAGGATACAAAATCAACATACAAAAATCAGTTGCATTTCTATACACTAACAACGAAGTAGCAGAAAGAGAAATTAAGAATACCATCCCATTTACAATTGCAACAAAAAAAATAAAATACCTAGGAATAAACTTAACCAAAGAGGTGAGAGATCTGTACACCGAAAACTATAAAACATTTCTGAAAGAAATTGAAGAAGACACAAAGAAATGGAAAGATATTCCGTGCTCTTGGATTGGAAGAATTAACATAGTTAAGATGTCCAGACTTCCTAAAGCCATCTATAGATTCAATGCAATCCCTATCAAAGTTCCAACAACATTTTTCACAGAAACAGAACAAAGAATCCTAAAATTTATATGGAACAACAAAAGACCCCGAATAGCTAAAGGAATCCTGAGAAAAAAGAACAAAGCTGGAGCTATCACACTCCCTGATTTCAAAATATACTACAAAGCTATAGTAACCAAAACAGCACGGTACTGGCACAAAAACAGACACACAGATCAATGGAATAGAATCGAAAGCCCAGAAATAAACCCACACATCTACGGACAGCTAATCTTTGACAAAGGAGCAAAGAACATACAATGGGGAAAAGAAAGTCTCTTCAACAAATGTTGTTGGGAAAACTGGATAGCCACATGTAAAAAAATGAAAGTAGACCCTTACCTTACACCATGCACAAAAATTAACTCCAAATGGATTAAAGACTTGAATGTAAGACCTGAAACTATGAAACTTCTAGAAGAAAACATAGGCAGTACGCTCTTCGACATTGGTCTTAGCAACATCTTTTCAAACACCATGTCTGACCGGGCAAGAGAAACAATAGAAAAAATAAACAAATGGGACTACATCAAACTAAAAAGCTTCTGCACAGCAAAGGGAACCATCAACAAAACGAAAAGACAACCTAACAATTGGGAGAAGATATTTGCAAACCATACATCTGATAAGGGCTTAATCTCCAAAATATATAAAGAACTCATGCATCTCAACAACAAAAAAACTACCAACCCAATTAAAGAATGGGCAAAAGACCTAAACAGACATTTCTCCAAAGAAGATATACAGATGGCCAACAGACACATGAAAAGATGTTCAAAATCACTAACTATCAGGGAAATGCAAATCAAAACTACAATGAGATATCACCTCACGCCCGTCAGAATGGCTATAATTAACAAGACAGGAAACAACATATGTTGGAGAGGATGTGGAGAGAAGGGAACTCTCATACACTGCTGGTGGGAGTGCAAACTGGTGCAGCCACTATGGAAAACAGTATGGAGATTCCTCAAAAAATCAAGGATAGAACTACCATATGATCCAGCTATTCCACTGCTGGGTGTTTATCCAAAGGACTTGAAAACACCAATTTGTAAAGGTACATGCACCCCTGTGTTCATTGCAGCGTTATTCACAATAGCCAAGACTTGGAAGCAACCTAAGTGCCCATCAAGGGATGAATGGATAAAGAAGCTGTGGTATATATACACAATGGAATACTACTCAGCCATAAGAAACGATGAAATCCAGCCATTTTTGACAACATGGATGGACATTGAGGGTATAATGCAAAGTGAAATAAATCAGAAGGAGAAGGTCAAATGCCGTATGATTTCCTTCATTAAGTAGTAGATAATAACAACAGTAAACAAACACATAGGGACAGAGATTGGATTGGTGGTTGCTGGGGCGGGGGTGAAGGGGATGGTTCGGTACATGTGTGTGGTGATGGGTTGTAGTTGGTGTTTTGGTGGTGAACATGATGTAATCTCTGCAGAAGTGGAGGTGTAGTGATGTACACCTTAAATTTTTACAATGTTGTAAACCAATGTTACTGCAAGAAACAAAAAATTAAAAAAAAAAGAATAATAATATCTTCAAATGATAGCAGTTGAACCTTTTTTCTCTTTTTCTTTCCATAGCATAAATTATTTACCAGCTATGTGAAGCACTGTTAGGTGCAGTAAGGAAGCAGATGGGGGATGAGATCAAGGTAGAACTTGGTGAACTGGTGGTAAGGCAATCACTTGCTTTCAAGTAGGTCAGAATCTAGTGGCAAGACAGGTAGCTTACTACTAGACTAGCAGTTAAGAACAGGCACTCTGAGTTCAAATCCCAGCTCTGTCACTTACTAGCTTTGGTCAAATTAGTTAATTTCTCTATATCTTAATTCTCTCATCTGTTAAGCGACTAATAATACTCTTCTAGGGTTGTGAAAATTATATGAGCTAATATATAATATTATTATTAGTATTTATGAGAATATTAATAAGCTAGTAAAAGGAAGTTGGAAGAATACCTGATACATCATAAATAATTAATAAATTTTAGCTATAATCATTAGGATTAGGTAGACTACACTATGGTGTGAAAGACACAAATGATGTGTTAAAAGGGAAATGAAAGAGAGAAATTAGATTTTCCTGGGAAGATCATTGATATCCTCACAGAGGAGACAACTTTAAGCCGAGCTTCGAAGAATGAGTAGAAATCAACGGGTAGAAATAAGAAGAAAATCGTTCCATGATCAGGAAAGAGTGCTAGGACTTAAAAATGCGTGGAATTTTTGTTTGGGGAATGTCAATTAGCCTCATGTGGGGCACACGGGATTCCTAGAGTAGGTTTTCAAGTGATGTGGCATGTTATCAATGATATTATGTTGGAAACACGAATTGAAGGAATAATTGAAAGAATTAAACAGTCTTATACACCAAGCTAAAATATTAAGATTTTATCCTCTTAGGCAATGGAGCGTGAGCAGAGGTTTTCTGAACAAGTAACTAATATTACTAGATTTGCATTTTTTATGAAAACAACTGACAACAGTGTTAAGCATGGTTTGGAAGGGGAAGAGAAAGGAGACAGGTAGGTTTCTGAAAGGATTTGTAAGTGATGATGGAGGAGGTAGAGTTAAAGATAATGGTGGCTTTTTGCCTAGGAGACTGAGAGAATATTTATGCTATTAACTGAACTAAGAAAAATGCTGTACATGTTGGGAATAATCAGTAAGGGAAGTCTGGCCTTTAGGGCTGTCAATCCTGTGTGTTTCTACCACTCTAAATTTGGCACGCAGATGGTACCCGTTATTATTATTGTTGTTTAACATTTACTGAGTGCCGACAGCGAGCTAAGCCTGGTGTGGAACATTGGAAAGGCATGCATATCTCCACGTTCCCACTCCCACCTCCGTCTGGTACCATCACTTTGTTATTGTCACATTTTCTGGGCGCTTGTAACTCGGTCACTGGTTTGTTATTCACTTAATAATTACAATGACATGATAAAAAGTGAAAAGATTGAAAGATTTTGAAAGTCCATTCATTTGTGAATCAATAATTCATGGGAAATGAGTATATGATGTTGCCTAAAACTTTGTTTAAATAATGGTTTTATGTCTTATCTGTATTTAGTGCTTTGCAATTTTATGGCAAGTTTTGCATTTATTAGCTTTAAAACAAATATAGAAAGTTACTGTTTTGTTTCAAAATATTTAAAATCATAAAAAATGCGTAGAATAATACTACAAATATCAGTGCTTCATGCACACACAGATACAAATGTATTTTTTAATTAAAGGAAAAGATCATTATAGAAACTCAAAATCTCTTTTATTCTCCATCCCAGTACTGTGTAGGGAGTACTGTTTATAGGGAGATAGGTCTCCTTATGTCTTTTAGGAGATATTTGGACTACTACGACAAATTTGATACGTTTGATATCCTTCCAGCCAATTTTGTTGTACTTTTACCGCCTATGTGTGCATCTTTATAGAGTATATAGTGTAGTTTTGTGTATTTTAAATTTTTAATTAAATTATTTTACTCTATACATTTCATTCTAAAAACTAGTCACTCAACGTTTTATTCATGATCTCTATAACAAAGCTTAACTATTGCTTAGTATTAAATCTCTAAATTTAGGAATTAACTACAATTTATTCATGCATTCTCCTATTGGTGGACATTTTGATTGGTTCTGATTTTTTTTTGTTTTTGTGAGTAAGACCAGCCCTGAGCTAACATCTGATGCCAATCATTCTCTTTTTTTTTTCACTGAGGAAGACTGGCCCTGGGCTAACATCCATGCCCATCTTCCTCTACTTTATATGGGACACCGCCACAGCATGGCCTAACAAGCAGTGTGTCAGTGCGCGCCTGGGGTCCGAACCGGCGAACCCCGGGCCGCCGAAGTGGAGCACCTTCATTAACCGCTTGCGCCACTGGGCCAGCCCCTGGTTCTGATTTTTGCTATTGCAAATATTATTTCAGTAGAAATCTTTGTATGTGTATCGTGTGGCAAACATACAAAGGTTTTCTCTAGCACTTGAAGTTCAAATTTTTGGGCCTTTGGCTATTCATGTATATTCATATTTTCAACTTGAATGAATATTGCAAAAATTCCTATCTAATATGATTGTACTATTTCACACTCCTAGTAGCAGTGTATGAGATTTTTGATTTTCCACAGCATGCATCAAGATTTGATATATTGTCATCTTTTTTTATTTTGCTAATCTTATGATTGTGAAATGGAATCACCATTACTCTGATATGCATTTCCCTGATCGCTGGTTAGGATGAATAACTTTTTATATAGTTATGGGCTATTCAATTTTCCTTGTTAGTAAATTACCTTTTCATACATTTTGCCTAGCTTCCTATTGAATTTTCTATTACTTTTAACAATTTAATTGAGATTTAATTGACTATAATAAAATACATATATTTAAAGTATACAATTCAATGTTTTGATGTAAGCATATATCCATGGAACCATCACCACAGTCAAGAAAATGGTTGGTAGAAGCTTTTAATAAATTCTCAACACTAATTTTATTACCTATTTTTTAACATCTGCTTCAATGTTCTGGCTTATCATTCACTTTATTATGATGCTGTCACTGACTATAATAACGTTAAATGTCAGTGTAGCCATGTTTACTAACCAAAATTTTTATGAACTTTGCTAACTATGTTTGGTCACAGTAATACTTTGTAAATCTGAGGGCTCAAAGTTATCCTCCTGTGTTTCCTCTAATAGTTTTAAAGTATTTTTTCTCACATTGAAGTAATTAATTCATGTGGAATTTACTTTTTATGATTTGAAAAGGAATTGAATTTAATCTTTTTCTATGTAGATAGCCAGTTGTCCTAGCACCATTTACTGAACTTTTTCTTCATTTCTCACTGATTTGTAGTGCCATTTCTCTCATATACCAAGTTTTTTACATAATTAAGTTTGTTTGGGGGAACGATAATCTGTTACATTGCATTCTCTATTCCTGTACCAACAACCCAGAGTTATTATTATTAATACCTCACAATAAAGCATTGCATCAGGAAGTGTTTTCTCCTTTTACATGTTTTTTCATATCATACTGCCTATTTTTGCTCCCCACTCTTCTAGTTTCATTCTCTCTCTCTTTTTCTCTCCCTCTATTTCTGTCTGTCTCTCTCTCTCCTCCTATCACCTTCTGTGATTTCAATCAGAATTGCATTAGATAAATAAATTAATTTGGGAGAATTGACATTTTAATATTAGTACTTCCCATCTGAGAATATTATGTTTCTCCATTTAGTCAGGTCAATTTTTACATCCTTCAACTTTGTTTTATATATTCTTATATGCCTTATAATACTTAATACTTCTGTTATCATAAATGTTTTATATTATTCCATTACATTATCTATTTGGAATTTACTGACATATTTAAATTCTATTTATTTTTTGTGAGTTGACTAGGTATCACGAATCCTGTTATATTTTTGAATTAGTTTCTATACCTTATCTACATATTCTCTTGGGTATTCTATGTAAATAATATTAACCTCTTGTCTTCTAATTTCTCTTTTCTTTTTCTTGTCTTTCACGGGTTTCAAACATGAGTAAAATATTGGCTAGCAGTGACAATAATGAACTCTTAATCTCAATTTTTACATTAATTAAAATGCACTTAAAGTTTCACCATAAAACATGATGTTTATGATTGATTTTTAGCAGATATCCCATAGTCAGGTTAAGGGAATTCCCTCTTTCTGCTTTGCTAAAAAATTATTCTTATTATTTTTAATCATGAATGAATTTTGAGTGTTATTAAGTAACTTTTCTATATTTGTTGAGCTAATCTAAATATTTCTCATATTTAAAGTCTTAAGATATATAAGCAAATTTATCATTTTTCTATTTAAGTACAATTTATCTCTTATGATAAATCCCACTGGTTGATGATACACACACACACACACACACACACACACACACACACACAGACACTGCTGAATAAAATTTGCTTAATTTATTTAGTATATTTACATTTACGTTCATAAGCAAGGATGTTCTATAATTTTTTTATGTTGTCCTTATCTCTTTTTTTTTTTTTTTTTTTATTTTTTCCCCCCAAAGCCCCAGTAGATAGTTGTGTGTCATAGTTGCACATCCTTCTCGTTGCTGTATGTGGGACGCGGCCTCAGCATGGCCGGAGAAGCGGCGCGTCGGTGCGCGCCCGGGATCCGAACCCGGGGCCGCCAGCAGTGGAGTGCGCGCACTTAACCACTAAGCCACGGGGCCGGCCCATGTCCTTATCTCTTTTTGATATCATAGTTTTATTAGCCTCATAAAATTAGCTTCACACATTTCCCTTTTTGATCCTCTGCAAAACTTAGTGTAAGAAATATTTTAGAATTTTATTTTATTGATTTATGCTTTTACCTTCACTACGACCTCTCTTCTATGTACTTTAGGCTTATTCTATAGTTCTTTTTCGAGCATTTTGATTCAAATTTTTAGCTCATTTAGTTTCAATTTTTCTTGTTTTGATCACAGAATGTGTTTGTATGCTATCAAGTATTTGAAAGTTTTTAAAAAATTTCTTTGTGGCCCAGCTAAAACACAATTTTAAATACTCCTTGTATTTTTGAAAGGAATTTATATTTGCTTTTTGGCATATATATAATGTAATTGTTATACAAGTTCTATAATAATTATATAATAATTCAATAAAGACATAAGTATATAATTTATATATTATGAAATTATATAAATATTAAATGATTAAAAGAATGTAGATATTTATATAATTATATATAATTGTCATATACATATACTTATATCATTACTATCAATCTGTTTAATTTACCACAGTGTGGTATTGGCTAAAAGTTAGATCTGTAGAATAATGATAATAAATAGATACTCCAGAGATAGACTCATACATTGATGGTTTACTGATTTTCACCTCATTTAAGTAATTACTCCTGAAACTATTAGACATTTTTTATGCAAAAAAAAAATCTCTCAATCCTACCTTGCACCATACAAAAATTAATTTGAAATGAGTGATAAACATAAATATCAATCTTAAAATTATAAAACTTGTAGAAAAAAACATTGGAGAAAATCTTTGTGACCTTGGGTCAAACAAAAATTTCTTAGCTAGAACACAAAAATCATCAACCTAAATTTTTTAAAAAATTAATAAATTGGACTTCTCAAAATTAAAAGTTTTTCATTTCAAAAGAAACTATTAAGAAAATAAAAGGGTAACCTTCAGACTAGAAGCTAATATTTACAAAATACTTCTCTGATGAAGGATTTGTATCTAGAATATATAAAGAGCTCTTATAATTTAATAATTAGAAAATAACTTAATTAAAACTGCAAAAGATTTGAGCAGAAACTTCACCAAAGATGAGGTACAGATAGCCAGTAAAAACACAAAAAGATGCTCCATATCATTAGTCGTTAGAGAAACGCAAATTAAAACCACAATGAAATATCATGACATATTTATTAAAATGTCTAAATAGAAACAACTGACAATACGAAC
The DNA here is from genome assembly GCF_057802395.1 of Ceratotherium simum simum. Classification (NCBI taxonomy): domain Eukaryota; kingdom Metazoa; phylum Chordata; class Mammalia; order Perissodactyla; family Rhinocerotidae; genus Ceratotherium; species Ceratotherium simum. Next base: position 33,028,207 of record NC_141914.1, on the reverse strand, counting down.
TACTGGCAAGAGTGTGGAGCAACTGGAATGTTTACACATTAATAGTAGGAATGCAAAATCGTATAGACATTTTAGAAATTGGTTTGGTAGTTTCTCATAAAGTTAAACACTTACCATTTGACCCAGCAATTCTACCCCTGGGTATTTACCCAAAAGAAATGAAATACATGTTCACAAAAAAAACTTGTGTGGAAAAGTTTATTGCAGTGTTATTAATAATTGCCCCAAAATAGAAACAACTCAAATGTCAATCAACTGTTAAATGGATAAATAAACTGTGGAACACCATGGAATGGAATTCTACTCAGCAATAAAATGGAAGGAATTTATGCATGCAACATCAGGATGAATGCAAAGACATGATGCTAAGTGAAAGAAGTCCCATTCAAAAATCCACAAATTGTATTATTTCATTGATATGGTGTTCTGGAAAAGCCCAAACTGGAAGGACATAAAAAAGAACAGTGGTAGCCAACGGCTGGATGTGTGGAAAGTAGCTTAACTATGAAGGAGCACGCGGGAACTTTTTGGGGTGATGCAAATGTTCACCATCGTGATTATGCTAGTGGTTACCCGACTGTGCATTTGTTAAAAATCATAGAACTGTACTCATGAAACAAGGTTATTTTATTTTATATAAATAATAACCTAATAAATCTGACACATTTTTTATTATTTCTTTTTGTATGAAGGTCTTATACATATTTTATGAGGGCATTATCCTTAAATGCTTTACATTTTTGATACTATTTTAGACAGTATATATATTTTAAATTCAGTCTTGAATTTTATTAAAGCATAAAATTGTGGTTGATTTTATTATGTTGGTTAAGTGCCAAGAAACCTGCTGAACGGTTACGTTAATTCTATTTTTTAAAAATACTTTTGGATTTTTCTCTGTTCACAATTGTCTCATTAGTGGATTGTAAGCATTTTGTTTATTCCTCAAGAAATAAAAATAAAGAATGTAAATTTCACAGAGCTTATGTCATTTACTCAAGTCCACAGGGCTTGAAAGGGGCAGGACCATAACTACAACAATGCTCTTCTGAATATAAATTCCAGAGCATTCTTTAATTCATTTTCTATTTTTATTATTTAATTGCTTTGATTATTTCATTTAAGGTATTTATACTGGATATGTATTGTTTGCAAGGCTGCAATGGATATCTCATTTATGCCAGCCCAGCACCTATTTCCTATTTTCTAGTAATAGATTCTCAATTTCCATCAAGAAATAATCCCAGTGCCGTACTACACCCGTGAATTTAGTGGAGTTGATACATACGCATCCAATCAGAACACCATGCTATTCATAGTAAATGGTTGAGGGATCAACACATGACTCACACCAGGCTTATCAATCAATTTGCGAAATTTAACTGGACTTATTAGAGGGAGGAGCATTATTTCCACTAGGCTTACAGCACTGTAGTGTGTAAGTTGGAGCTTCCAGGGGCTGCTCTGAGATGAGAACTTCCTTGAGGATATGCCAGCACACAGGAAAGAACTGAGGGGCAGAGATAGAATTCTGATGACATCTTTAATTCAATTTTTCTGAAAAACAAATTGGTCCCTGGACTTTTCAGTCATGTGAAACAATAAGATAACTTTTTTGCTTGAACCGTTTTGAATGGGAGAGTATTCCATGATATACTGAGGCATAAAATAGAATATTGGTCTGGAAACAGAGAGGTCTCACATGTAAAGCATGGCATCAAGGATCTCACAGACATATAAAGAAGACAAAGAATGCACATAAGTTTATGATGATAACTTTTCTATGTTGACTCAATGTCTGATTATCTCATTTTTAAAACCATTTATAAGAATAAATTGGATTACATAAATGTGAGCTATTTTCTCATTCAAGTCATGAAGCAAATAGTATTTTCAATTCTACAGAGAAAAAATTTGAAGTAAATCCTTATCTGAGTAAAGAGATGTCCTAAAAAACTCAGATTCAGATTTTATTTAACGCTATTGACAGATTTTTGGGCTTACTTTATTTCAAAGATTTAGATTCCTTAATCACTGTGAGTTTTGAAGATCAGAAAATTGTGATTCCAAACGTTTAAAAATAAATAAATAGTTTTACCATCTGTGGAAAAAAAGCACGTGAAGATGACCTCAAGATTTACTATCAAAAGCTGGGAATAAAATCAAGGACCTGTTCAGTGCTCAACATTCTCTCCTATTTCTGTTAATCATACTATTGTTAAATAAAAAACTGAAGAAATAAACATCAGAAGATATGCATTGAAAATATTGTTAAATAATATTTTTTAAAATGCAGTAAATTGGAAATCAGTCAAAATCTACAGGCTACTTAATCCCAAATGATGTCTCATTAACACTTTCAACCTAGCAAAACTTAATTAAATAATTTTTAGGACATACCAGTATGAAAGGGGAAAAGAAATTAATAACATTAATAGGATTAAATCATGAAAGTTCAAGCCTCTAAGTACATATAAAATGTCAATCTCTGTATATGGTTATAGTATGTAAAGTGCCTAACCATCAAGTATGTCTTCAACACATATTTTATTTTACAGAATTGCATTAAACCTGTAGAACTGACATTTTTACAATGTTGATTGTTACAATCCATGAATGTGAATTCATGAATCATGAATCCATGAAAATCTTTGATTTCTTTCATCAACATTTTGTAATTTTTAGGATACAAGTCATCTATACGTTTTATTAGATTTATACCCAAGAATTTCATTTTCTTTGGAATGATGTTAAATGATATTTGTTTTTAATTTTGATTTCCACATTTGTTTTTAGTATATACAAATGTAATTAATTTTTATGTGTTGCTCATGAATCTTGCACCTAATATTTCTAGGAATTTTTTTATAGATTCCTTGAGATTTTCAATGTAGACAATCATATCATATGCAAATAGGGACCATTTTATTTCCTCCTTTCCAACTTGTATGCTTTTTATATCTTTTTCTTACCTTATTGCACAACCTAGAACTTCCGGGTTAATAAGAGTAATACAAGTAGGCATCTTTGCCTTATTCCAATCTTAGTAGAAAAATATTCAGTCTTTCACCCTTAGGTATGATGGTAGCCAGAAGTTTTGGTAGATGCTCCTTATCAGGTTGAGGTAATTCCACTCTATTATTATCATGCTTAGAGTTTTTATCATGAATTATTATTGGATTTTGTAAAATGCTTTTTCTGAGTCAATTGATATAGCCATTTGATTCTTCTTTTTTAGCTTGGTGGTGGAATAAATTGATTGATCTTCAGGTATTGAACCAGTCTTCCATACCTAGAAGAGATTCCACTTGGTAATAAAGTATAATTCTTTCTATACATTGCTGGATTCAATTTTCTAATATTTTGTTGACAGTTTTTATGTCTAAGCTTATGAGAGATATTGGTCTGTACTTTTTTCTTCTTTCTTTCCTTTTTATTTGTACTGTCCTTGTCTGGTTTTGGTATCAGGCTAATATTAACCTTATAGAACATGTTGGAAAATGTTCTCTCTTCCTTTATATTCTGGAAGAGTTTGCATAAAATTGGTGTCAATCCTTTAAACGTTTGGTAGGGTTCCTCAGTGAAACATCTGGGTCTGGTTTCTTTTTGGAGAGCTTTTAAATTACAAATTCAATTTATTTAAAGATAATAAGACTATTTAGGTTGAATATTTCATCTTTATTGAACCTTAACAGTTTGTGGTTTTGAGGAATTTGTACATTTCTTCTAAATTAGATTTATGATTACAAAATTGTTTGTAGTATTCTCTTATCATTCTTTTAGTGGCTATAAGATCTGTAGTGATATCTTGTTTCATTCTTGATATTGGTAATTTATATCTTTGCTAGTTTTTTTCTTTGTCAGTGTTAGTAGAGCTTTATAATTTTATTTTTTTCCCCAAAGAACCAGCTTCTTGTTTTATTGATTTTCTCTGTTGTTTTCGTGTTTTTAATTGCACTGATTTATACTTGTATCTTTATTATCTTCTTCCTGGTTTGGTTATATTTTGCTATTCTTTTTCTTTCTTTATTGAGGTAGGAATTTAGGTTATTGATTTAAGGATTTAGCTGCTTCTCACATATTTTGTTGTGTTGTATTTTCATTTTCATTCAGTTCTGCGTATTTTTTTAATTTCCTTTGAGACTTCCTCCTTGACTCATGGATTATTTAGGCTACTTCCAAGTGTAGAGATTTTCCTGTAGTCTTTCTGTTATTAATTTTTAGTTTCCATTGTGTTTAGAGAACATTCTCCAAAAATTACAAGTATTTTAAATTTGTTGAGCTTTGTTTTATGGCCTAGGAATCATCTATCTTGGTGTATATTCCATGGTGCTTGAAAAAAAAAATGTGTATTCTGCTGTTGTTGAGTCAACACATATTTTTGGATAACTACTAAGTTTAAATGATATGAGGTAAATGTATGCATAAGGTCTGGTCTCTATCCTTGAGAAGCTAATAAATTTGTCTGAGAAAATCAGACGTTTATAAAAATAATTGTAAGATGAGAATCAGAGATTTACAATTGATTGAGTTGAGAAAGATTTTATAGAAAGACTGGTATTTCTGTCACACATTCAAGAATGGATAAAGCTCCAACATATGAGATTTGAAGGAAAGAGATCTTGGTTTTGTTTATATAGGGCATGGAGGCTGAAAGACGGGAGAAGGGAAGGAGTTTGACTACTTACTCTTTTAGGTTATAGGATTCCACTAATTGTATGTTAAACGGGACTGCCCCAAAATACTGGGCATTGATATAAAAGTAAGATTTCAGGTCATTCCACTGGTGCTTTATATGTTTTACTTCCTGAGGAAGCTCTCTTCTGAGACTACTAAAAGTCAATGACTTACAAGATGTTAATATAAATTAGACTTTGGGGAATTTAGAAATCTAGGTCTGTGAATCACAACAAGTTGATTTCCACCTGAAACAAAAGAGAAAGGCCTGTTACAAACTATATAAACTAATATACCAGAACAGGTAAGAATTAAAAATGCAAGCCTTTAGGTTAAAGAACCAAAATATTTTTTTCTGATAAATAAGAAAAGAAAGCACAGTCCCCTAGAAGTTAAGCATGTATTGAAAAATTACAGAACATATTAACCACATGATTTTTCCTACTACTGCAAACAAGCTAAAATATGAAAAATCATTAGAATTATTCATAGTAAGTAGGGGGATTGAAAGAGATAGGATAGAGGCTGGCCCTGTGGCTTAGCAGTTGAGTGCGCGGCTCTGCTACTGGCGGCCCGGGTTCGGATCCCGGGCACTGGGCGCGCACCGATGTACCGCTTCTCCCATCATGCTGAGGCCGTGTCCCACATACAGCAACTAGAAGGATGTGCAGCTATGACATACAACTATCTACTGGGGCTTTGGGGGGAAAAAAAAAAAGGAGGAGGATTGGCAATAGATGTTAGCTCAGAGCCGGTTTTCCTCAGTAAAAAGAGGAGGATTAGCATGAATGTTAGCTCAGGGCTGATCTTCCTCACAAAAAAAAAAAAAAAGAAAGAAAGAGATAGGATATTTTATATCGAATGATAAAAATAAAATATCATTTGCACATATTTTATATATCCATTATTTATATTTTGAAGATGAGTAATGGAAGGTTAAAGACATATAAATAACTTGACCAGCATCACATAGTTGGTTAGACGTAGAATTTTTCTAATTTAATCCAGGTCCTTGGCTTCTACAGGTCATGCTATTTCTTGTAAAAGATAAACCACAGCCCTCTTCTCATAATGAAAATCTTCATGATACAGCAAGAAAGCATGTTAAGGTTCCCAAAGAGAATGTTAACTATATGTTCCTTAGTGATGCTCATATCTCAATATCTTGATTTTCCTCCTATCTCTTAGGTTATTCACTCTCAGTCTCATTAGTGGATGCTTCCCCTTTTCCAGATTGGTTAATGTGGAAGGAACCCATGGCTGTTCGTGATCCTCTTCTCTTCTCTATCTTCATTCCCTCCCTTCACTCCCTCTTCTTTCTCATGGATTTCAATACCATATTTATGCTAATGATTTTCAAATTTGTTTCCCAAGCTCAGAGTTTGTATATCCCACTGTCCTTAACTTCTCCACTTGGATAATAGTATCTCATACTTGACATGTTCAAATGAACTACTGATCCTATGATCCAAACATGCTCCACCTTCAACTAGCTCCACCTCAAATGATAGCAACTCCATCCCTCCATTTGGTCAGACAAAAAACATTGGAGACATCACTAATTCCTGTCTTTATCTCACACCCTATATCCATTCCATAAGGAAAGCCTGTTGCCCCTACTTTCAAAATGTATCTTGCAGCTGACGGCTTCTTTTCATCTGGGTTAATTTCAACCTGGTCCTAGTGAACATTCTCATTTGCCTAGATTACTGTGATAGCCATTAACTGTTTTCCCTGCATCTATCTTTGTTCAAATACAGTCCATTTTCAACATAGTAGCCAGAGCGACCATTATAAAATTTTGTCGACTTATCGCTTATTTGCTCCCTACAATTGTCCCCTATTTCAATTTCACTCAAAACAAAAGCCAATGTTCTTTTGTTGGCCAAGTGACCCTGAAAACATGAACCTTCTTCCCTATTATCCCTTTGACCTCATCTCTTACTACTCTTTCTTTCTTGCTCATTCTGGGCAGCCTCAAAAGCCTTCTAACTGTTCTTTAAACATGCCAGGCATGCTCTTGACTTAGGTCCTTTGCTCTAGCTACTTGTCCCTTTGAAACACTCTTCTCCAAGATATATAAATTTAAATTTAGAACTTTCTCTCTTTCTTGAAGTCTTTGCTCAAATATCATCTTCTCAATGAGCTATTCTCTGTTACCCTATTTGACTGCAACCTGTCACCTGCCCTCAACATTCTAGATCCCTGTATATAGGAATGTTCCTATATATAGGGAGAGTCAAAGTTATCCCAAAACTGTTATCCCAAAGTTGAACAGCAACTGCACGGGAAATTGTGTTTTGGAAGTTGTGTTTTAACTCTATATTAACTAATTCCATTCCCTTTTACTCCTTCAATAAAATTTTTTACAGTTGAAAAAGTAGTTTCTTATTTCTTTTAACACCATTCTTGAAATGGCAAATATCCCACACAGAAAGCAGAAACACTCAAACTAAACTTTTAGTTAAAATTTTTTATTTGGTCTTAAATCTGTTGGTTTTATTCAATAGGAAAGAGACTATGGAACACATTATGCATTATTTTTGCAAACGAAGTAAACTCCTGAACAACCTATAAGATTCAGTTCCAACATTGCTTTTGGTGCAAAATTCCTATTGCTTATGTTTTCTCCCCAACTTTGATTTTCAGTCCCCTAGTGAAAGGCATTGTACTTTTCACTTACACCAGTACCTTCCAGTAATGGTTCATAATTATATTTATTGAACATCTACTCTAGGTCCAGTGCTGCTTTACATACAAAATTCGTGTAATTCTTACCTCACTGGGAAGCAGGTTTTATTATGACTATTTTACAGGTGGGAAACTGGTGATTAGAGCAGTTAAGTAAATTGCACAGGTCACAATGCTGCTAATTAGCAGGACTGGGATTTGAATTCAGGCCTGAGGCCATATTCTTTTGTTTAGCCACACTGGTTGAAAATATTTACCGTAAATATTCTTCTTCACGGTAAGCTGTCTTCCTGTAACTAACATCCATTGATCCTGGGTCTATTTTCCAGGGTGAAACAGAATATATCTTATTGTTTGTTCTCATAACAGTCCCTGTTAAACCTTCTTGATGAAGTAATCTATTTATCAGTATGAAATGGCCCTCTTTATCCATTGTAATTTTCCCTGGTCTGAAGTCCAACTTATCTGATAATAATGTAGCCACTCTAGTTCTCTTCTTTTTTTTTTTTACTTTTTTTAATTGAGGCTAAATTCACATAACATAAAATTAACCATTTTAGAGTGTACAATTCAGTAGCCTTTAGCATATTCCCAATATAGGTGCAACTACCACCTCTGTGTAGTTCCAAATTATTTTAATCATCCTAAAATAAAACCCTATGTCAGTTAAGCCATCCCTTCCCTTCCTCCAGCCCCTGACCACCACCAATCTGCTTTCTGCCTCTAAGGATGTACCTATTCTAAACATTTCATATAAATGGAATCATACAATAAATGCAACATACCTTTTATGACTGGCTTCTTTCCCTTGGCATAATGTTTTGTTGTTTATCCGTGTTGTAGTATCAGTACTTTGTTCCTTTTTTGACTGAATAATATTCCATTGTATGTATATAACACATTATCTTTATCCATTCAATGATTGATGGGCATCTGGGTTGTTTCCACTTTTTGACTATTGTGAATAGTGCTGCTTATGAACATTCATGTTCAAGTATTTGAGTATCTGTTTTCATTTCTTTTGGGTGGATACCTTGGAGTAGAATTGCTGCTTCATGTGGTAATTCTATGTTAATTTTTAAGATACCACCAGACCATTTACCATAGTGGTTACTGCCTTACTATTTTTTTGCATGATACATCCTTTTCAATCCTTTTTCTTTTAACTCTATATCTATAGATTTAAAATGATTTATTTTTTAGACAACATATAGCTGGGTCTCACTTTTTTTTAATCTAGTTTAACTTTTTTTGCCTTTTAATTCAAATGTTTATACTATTTACAGTATTACAATTATCAATACATTCCACTGTTCATTGAAATTCTATTCATTTTTATCAGTCTTTATTATCTCTGTGCTTCACTTTTGTTTCTATTGCACTGCCTTAAAATTTATTAAATTTATTTGGGGGTGTCTAATTTAATGTTAATTTAATCCAGTGAATTTTGATTTCAGATATTATATTTTTCAGATCTAGAATTTTGCTTATTTCTTTTCGTATATCTTTTCTTTCTTTCCTCATTATCTTTGTAATTTTCTTTTAATGCTTGAACGTAATTATAATAACTGTTTAAATTCTTGTCTGCTAATTCCGTCATTTCTACTATTTTGGGGTCTGTTTCAACTGAGTCATTTTTTCTGACCATGAGTCACATTTTCCTGCTTCTTGGCATATCTAGTAATTTTTTGTTGGGTCCTAGATATTGTGTATTTCATGTTGCTGTGTCTAGATTTTGCTGTTTTCTTAAAAAGTGCTGGATTGGTTCTGATAGGAGGTTAAGTTACCCGAGATAAAATTTGATACTTTTGAGGCTTTGTCTTAGATTTTATCTTGGTATTTATAGAGTAGCCTTTGCTATGCAAGTAATTCAGCTATGCTCCATTAACAATTCAGAAGGACCAACACTTCTGGAGTCCTACTGAATGCCCCAAGTGGTCAACAAAGATGCTTCACTCTGGATGGTGAAACTGTGAACAATTTCCCGCCTTTGAAAGCTCTTGGAACCATTTACTCAGAGCTTCCCCATCTGCCATTTCCCAACATTGTGGAGAGTCACTTAAGACATGCACATCTTAGTAAGAATCAAGGATAACCTCATTAGATTTCTAGAACTTTTTCTGAGTAGATCCTTCTTTTCCATAAATCTGCCCTGCAAATTCCAGAATATCATATAGTTGGAATCATGCAGTAAGCAGCCTTTTCAAATTGGCTTCTTTCACTTAGCAATTGTGTTTAAGATTCCTCCATGTCTTCTCATGGCTTAATAGATCATTGTTTTATAGTGCTGAATAATATTCCATTGTCTGGATGTACCAGTTTATTTATCTTTTCACCTACAGAAGGCCATCTTGCTTGCTTCCAGTTTTGGCAATTATGTATAAAGCTACTATAAACATCCATGTGCAATTTTTTGTGTGGACATAAGTTTTTAACTCCTTTGGGGAAATACCAAAGAGCACAATTGCTGGATTGTGTGGTAAGAGAATGTTTAGTTTTGTAAGAAACTGCCAAACTGTCTTCCAAAGTGGCTGTACGATTTTTCATTCCCATCATCAATGAATGTGAGTTCCTATTGTTCCACACCTTCATCAGCATTTAGTGTTGTCAGTATTCCAGACTTTGGCCATTCTAATAGGTATGTAATAGTATCTCATTGTTATTTTAATTTGCGTTTCCCTTATGACATGTGATATGGAGCGTCTTTTCATAAGCTTATTTGTCCTCTGCATATCTTCTTTGGTGAGGTATTTCTTAAGGTCTTTGGCCCATTTTTTAATCAGGTTGTTTTCTTATTGTTGAGTTTTAAAAGTTCTTTGTATATTTTGGACAATAGTACTTTATCAGATATGTGTTTTGCAGATATTTTCTCCCAGTCTGTGTCTTGTCTTTTCACTCTCTTAGCAGTGTCTTTCACAGTGCAGAGATTTTTAATTTTAACGAACCCAAGCTTATAATTCTTTCTTTCATGAATCATGCCTTTGGTGTTGTATCTAAAAAGACATTGCCAAAACCAAAGTCACCTTGATTTTCTCCTATTTTATCTTCTAGGAGTTTATAGTTTTGTGTTGAAATTATCTTTTAAGTTAGTGGACTCTGAGTAAAGCAGATTGCCCTCTATAATGTGGGTGGGCCTCATCTAATCAGTTGAAGGCCTCGATTAAACAAAAGGCTGGCCTCTCCCTAGCAAGACGGAATTCTGGAGCAGATGGCCTTAGGTCTTGAACTGCAACATTGGCTCTTCCCTGTGTCTCCAGCCTGCCTACCCATCCTGCAGATTTTTGGACTTGCCAGCTTCGATAATGCATGAACCAATTCCTTAAAATAAATCTTTTTATGTACATATACACATGTTATTGATTCTGTTTCTCTGGAGAATCCTGACTAGTACATTCTCCCTGCTCTGTGACCTGGAATGAGTCTCTAGGAAGAAAGTTTGTATGACCTAGTGCTCACTTTAATTTGTTTCCTGTCTCTCAGAGGCCACAGTTCTGTACCACCTGTTGTCCAACGTTTAAAAACTGTGTTTTATGTATTTTACCCAGTTTTCTAATTTTTTGAGATGTGAAGGTTAAATGCAGTCACTGTTACTTCATTATGGCCAGAACTTGAAGCCCAATATAAGCATTTAAATAGAAAACAACTCAATTTCCATGCTCCTTATAATCTTTTATTTCTTTATTCTCTAAATATCTATTAGATTTTTTCATAATTTATCTATTAATGGAAATATGAATGCTTTTTAATTAACTTGAGGAAAGACATAAACATTTCTTTAAAGTTAAATAAATATGAGTTCAGATGACAGTTCCACCACTCACTAAGTGCCGTGAGCAGTTTATGTACTTTCTTAGAGCTTTTATTTTCTCATCTGGCAACTGTGGATAATAACTGATTCACAGAATTATTGAACATGAAGCAACTGGGACACCATATGCCCTCAATAAATGCTAGTATACTGAGCACATTTTTCTGGGAAGCTCTCCACTCTTCTCCATCCAAATGGATAGACATAGGAAGTGAAGCCATTTTGTATACCAACTCACTGTTCTCTGAGCCACACTCATTCTAGAGGTAGACACCTAGTGGTTGTAAAATTTAAAACTCAGGAATTGCATATAGCAACCATGTTTCCTACCGTAAATATCACAGACAAGGAGAAGACAGAGAAAGAGAGACAGACAGACAATGAGAACTCCCAAGATGGCAAAATATTTTTAATAATATTCAATTCCTTGGATTCAATTGTTTCTAAGGCCCAGACATGAGTTGCATTCTATTCCATGAGTTTCCTGAGACACTTCACTACCTTTGCAATAAATTTTTATTTGGGCTTAAGTTGGATTAAATTTGGTTTTGCCCTTTGCAACCCAAAGATTCCTCAATAATAGTATTTATCATTTTTTGACCTTGATTTTCTTTGTTACCTTGGAAATTTTAACTCACATATTTTCTCTTTTGTAATAATCCAGATAATGATTCATTTTTTCACTCTCTAATATTTGTAAAATATAAAGGGAGATAGATTATTTTCAAAATATATTGAGTTTTTTACTAGCCTGTGATATAGAAGTCAGAACAATTATAGAGAGATCAGCAAAACTGCTTCTCAGATGAATATATTTTATAAGTTTTTCAATATCCCCACTGGTGCTATTTCCTGTAATCCTAAATCTTTAATTATAAATGACTTTAATTATAGTCCAGCTTTTTGCATGGAGAAAGTAATGAAACATGATTCTTATTGTTAGCCAAACTTACATGAATTCAGAACTTAACAATCAGTGTAAAATATGTAAATACCAAACAGATTTCCAATGTAACAAAAAATGTAACAATGAATCACAGAAACAGGTATACCTCAAGTATGCCTAACTAAACATTGCACAAAGTACTGCTCAAAATCAATTTATGTCTTAATTATCTTACTGTAACAGTAGAAAGGCCAAGGGAACAATTTTGGCATACCATGAAGTAGTTTCAGGAAAGCCCCAGACTGGATTACAAAGACTTAAAAATCTCAAAGGAACATACAGAGAATATTAGATCCAGAATACTGCGTTCAAGTGTTAAGATATCAACCTTTATTTTGTACATGGGTAACTTTGACCTAAAAATATAAGATGCTTGGTAAAGGTCACACTGTTTTTCAAAAATGAAATCATGGCAAGAATCTATTCATTCATTTATTCATTCAATTATCTATATAGCGAATTACTATGTTGTGATACTTGCTGTGTGCCAGTCACTGTGGTAGTTGCTATGGATAAGTTGTAAATGAACCAGACAGATTATTGGGCCTCATAACTTTTACTTAAAAAACCCACAACTCTTCTACATATATTATTTAAAAAGATCATTTCTGTTTCCCTTATTTAATTATTTACACTTAATGGACTTGTGGATTCTTATTTTAATTAATAGGTTATAACATTATTATTATTCTTTAATTTAATGCTCAAATTTTCACAGATTTGTCATTTGAGAGCCTGTAAAAACTGGATTTTGTGTCCTTTTGGCCTGTCGTTTAAGAAGTTCCTTATCTTCTGGCATAGTAAATTGTTCCAAGATTATTCTGAATATTTCCAGACCCAGCTTTGGAATTAGGCATTTCTCCAAGGAGCCATGGTTATTTTTAGTGGAGAATAGTTTTTAGGAACCAAGATCTGAGTGATATGAGGTGTACTTGTTGCTAGGTGTCTCCTGATATGATGTACTGAGATGGATCTACTATTACATCTATGGTATTTCTGTCAAAATGCACAATATGAATCTAGTCATGAGTAAACATCAGACAAGCCCAAATTGAGAGACATTCTTCAAAATAAATGGCTCATATTATTCAAAAATGTCAAGCCAATGAAAGAAAAAGAAAGACTGAGGAACTATACTAAAAAATAAAACTAAAAAAAATGACAACTAAATGTAACATGTGATCATAAATTGGACCCTGCTACCAAAACAATAAATAAGTACACAACTAACTATTTAAGTACAATTGTGATTAGTGCTAATACGGAAGGGTGTGAGATGTAATGTTCTAATGACATTAACATGGAAGAGAAAATAAAGGAAATGTAAATTATCTACAATATGATATTTCCCAGCAGTTTGGTATGATATACTAAATATCAGTATATATGAGCACAAAGAAATGGGCATAAGTTCAAGTCACAGCCTTATCAGCTTATCAAATCCAAGCCTTCTCATCCTTGAGTAAATCACTTAATTACACCGACTCTCACTTATTGTGAGATAATTATGTGAAAATGTTTAACAACATTTACAGCATTTTTCAAATAATAGTAGTTAAACCTAGATCAATTTAGGCCTTTCTTTTTTTCTATTTCTTTGACTTAATCCTGGTATTCCGGGGCCACAGTTCACAATGTTACCCAGTTTTCCCCCCACAAAATGACTGGGAAATAGCTTCTTCATGACTTTACTGCTCTACAAAACATATATTATATTCTGTATGTCATGACATATATTGCAAGCAAATAGATAGCAAAGAGTATACCTTCATTATCTTCATCTCTTCCCAGCAGAAATTATAGTATCTGGAACAAATGATGGGCTCAGTAATATTTGCTGAGTGAAGGAATGATCATGGATAGCTAGGAATTCCATTGGATTAGGTCTCCAGATATCTCACTCTACTATCTTAGGAAAGTCAAGACATCACTCTGACTTCTACTTTCTCATCTGCAAATCAAGACAATATCCGCCTTAAATGGCTCTTGTGAGTCAATGAAAATAATGGCCTGAAATGCACTGGACAAGTGTAACATGCCATGTGTGTTAGTTTCCTAGGGCTGTCAGAACAAATTACGATAAACTTGGTGGCTTAAAATAACAGAAATTTATTCTCTCACAATTTTGGAGTTCAAAAGTCCAAAATCAAGGTGTTGGCAGGGTTGGTTCCTTCTAGAAACTCTGAGGGTGAGTCCATTCTATGCCTCTCTCCTAACTTCTAGTACTATCTTCAACAATCCTTGGTGTTCCTTGCCTTGTAGATGCGTCATTCCAATCTCTGCCTTTTATGGCTTTCCCTCTGTGTCTCTCTGTGTCTATCTCCTCTATTCTGTCCCTTTATAAGGACATTCACCATTGGATTTAGAATATTAAAAAATGGGAAAGAGGAATTCTCCCATTTCCTAAATGGAATGCAAAGTTACTTCTATGCTTTAGTGCTTAACAGATGATAATGTCCCAGCATTTTGATGGGGTTGATACAGTGCTCAGTGCCTCTGGTGGTATCCTATACAAGTTTCTATAGATGATAATACCTGGCACCTACCTCTGTGTAGTGGCAAAAGTTGGTACAACTGGTGGAAGTAAGTGCTAGCAACTTTTGGAATTTCTGTAAAAATTGTCCGCCAGAAGTACTTAAAAATAGAACTACCATATGATCTAACAATCCCACTTCTAAGTATACATTAAGGAAATAAAATCACTGTCCCAAAGAGATATCTGCACCCCTAAGTTCAAATAAGGGAGGGAGGAAGGAAGGAGGAAGCAGGAAAGGAAAAGAAAACGTATGATGTTAACACACTCCTATTTTAGGCCATTAGGTGTATTAGCTCAAATGACATAAATTGGAAAATCATATAATTTGCCTTAGACAACACCAAAAGAAGACATAACTGACTTTAAGTAGATTTTCTCTGAAAATATCTTTGTAAAATTAGGAAAGTATAATAGTATTAATTTTTCCTCATCTTTAGGAGACTCTACCATTGTTTTCTTCATGGTTGAAAAGAAACTCAATGCTATTGCTAAAAGAACTTCATGACATTAAAGAACTGAATTCTGAGTGGAAAATTATTCATATTCAATTTCTCTTTAGGTATTTATGTAACTACATTTCTTGGAACTTGAGCTGCCTTTGAATTGATTAATCATTTTAGCTAGTTCTCGGAAACCTGTATATCCCATCTCTTCACATGAACACCTTCTGAAAGCTCCTCTTTTTTTTTTGTGAGGAAGATCAGCCCTGAGCTAACATCCATGCCAATCCTCCTCTTTTTTTTTTTTTTGTTTTGCTGAAGAAGACTGGCCCTGGGCTAACATCCATGCCCATGTTCCTCCACTTTACATGGGACGCCACCACAGCACGGCCTGACAAGTGGTGCATCAGCGCGTGCCTGGGATCTGAACCCCTGCTGCCAGCAGCAGAGCACATGCACTTAACCACTATGCCACAGGGCCAGCCCCTGAAAGCTCCTCTCATTTGGCAGTGAGATGTTGTATTGGGCTACTTCCTTCTCTGGACCCACTTTCCTGTTTCAAGGTCTTTGATGGTCATTCCAAGTCCAAAGTGCTATGTCTGTAAGGTTTTCCCCAGACTACGTCCATGTCTGTTTTCTGGGCCAAATACTTAGTTATTCTTGTGTGTGTATATATATATATATATATATATATATACACGTATATATATATACACATAGAGATTAAACCTCGGTGACTCCTCAAAATTAAAAAAAACCATAAATTGCCTATTAGAAAAAAAGTTAATGATTCTAACACCTATATTGAAGAGAATACAATACTTGTCAATACATCTAAGATTTTTGCCATGTAAGGAAAAAAACGTCATCCATACTAGATTATTGTGTTTTATAAAGATTAAAAACATATCCAGAATATTCTTTTTTTTTCTAAAAAAAGGACTTCAATTAGAAATATAGTATTTGAGTACTTAAATGTATAAAGGACATTCATTGAATGATATCTTCAACCGTGTTTTTATGTGAGTTTTTCTCAAACTCCTTTTAATGTTGCCTTACTACCATTTCATATCTGAACTCTAAATTATTACCATCGTGAAAAAGTTGAAACCAGGAGAATGAGGAAATAATCATCATCTAAAGCTTTCACCTCTGCCTTACAATATATCTGAAAAGAAAGCCCTATCACCAAGGAAACATCAAATCACCAAGGTTTCCATTTCCCAGAACGTACCTGCAAGCCAGCACCCACTTTTCAGGTTTGGTTACGAAATAAACTATTGACATTTACTCACGCAGTCTTTTCTTTCAGACACTTAGTTGCGTCAATATCTACTATTTCTTTTTATATTCCATTTTTCAATTTCTCTCAAGAAATAAATAATAGAGATGTGGATTGAATGAATGATGTCTTTTTGATCTGTGTATTTGTAGGAATCCAAGTACTCATTCATCACAGCATGAAGTTGCTATTATATCAGGAACACTTTAATATTAATTACCCAGGGTCTGCTGCATAATTTATGGTGCTGGGTGCAAAATAAAAATGTGTTTTCAAAAAGCAAGGAAAAATTGTCATTAAAAGTAGTAGCATTTCCCTTTCTTCCACAGTTTTTCTCTTCACTTGTCATGCTATTTTTAATTTTATATTATTTTATTTGAAGTAAAGAAAAATTAAAATTTTAAATTATTAGTATGCATTTCACTATGCATCCTTATAGTGCACTATGCCAATTCTAATGCAAATATAAGAGCACTTAAATTGTATACAGTATCACTGAAATTACACAATTCGTATTTTGTAGTTTGTGCATGCATAAGTATTTCATTCTTGCCAGAACAGTGAAATGCTGCACAAAGCCAACTCAACTGCTTTTACTTCACTTCTTGATTCTTGCAGATTCTAGAAACATGCTCTAATTCCAGCTTACTGGTAGGTAAGGAAGGATTGAAATGCAAAGGAACTATGGGTTGTCATCTTTCCCTTTACTTCTGTCGTTATTTTTAGTGCAAGTGATTGTCCAAAACAGGGAAGTAACAGGAGTAAGAAAGGATATGATGGAGTTCCTTGGTCATTCATGTTTCTTAGAAAACACCTGCCTTCTTTCTTCATTCAAAGCAAGTTTGGTTTGATCAGAGAGCATGGTTTCTTGGGATTGTCAGTGCCACTGGTACCTTGTTGTAGACATAGCACGCTTATCTTGTATGCACTGTGAGTCTCACAAGTATCTCCCATATATCTTGGGTCCACCAGAATTCTATGCTCACAGGGCATCACCAACACTATATGTCATGGAAAAGAGGACACATATATTGTGTACAGTCCATTGTTCCATTGTAAGGACATCACCTACAAAACACAAGTTCAAAGTTCACAGATCAAATTATGAAGATTTTCAAGATAGTGACAACAGAGCATTAAAGAAAATATTGGGAACGTCTGAACTTGGGGCTCCATATGACTGTGTAGGTTACATGTTCATGAAGCTGTCCTTGTAATTACCATTTATTAAATTCCTCCACTAGCCCAGTGCTTTACATGCATTTTATGTCTCAGTCATGAGAAGATTGTTAACCTTATTTTACAGAGGATAAAATTAATATTTAAGAGTAATTGATCAACTTAACTGTATGTTTCCTGCTCTACAAATAGATTCAAGATTGAGACAAAGATCAAGCTCTAACAATATCTGGACTTGATAATTTTAACTAACTCTTTAATATTACTATGATACATAATCAAAATTAATGGAATTAATTTTATTGCATGGCTTATAGATACCAGTCTTATAATTTTATAATTATGCTATAGGCAGTCCATGCTTTGCATGGTACTACATTGACCGAAACTTGTGAATATTAGTCTGGTGTCATTGCTGTCTATTACCACGGACCAGTGCAAAGCAAGTATTACCTTACATAATTCATTATGTTTGTATAGTGATTTAGAGTTTATAATCTTTTTGTTCATTTAATTAAGATATTATTTACTGTGCTGCGAGGGTTAATTCCAGCGGACCTAGAACTGGCCTGAGCTGTGTTACTGAAGTACCTACATAGCACTGACCCTTGGTCAAGGCATAAAATATAACTATTAATAGTGTCACTTTTTAACCATGTGTCCAAGGAATTCAAGGATGGTTTTTACCAGTTTATCAGTATTATTTAATCTATAAGAGTAGGTTGATGATTTTACCTATTCTCAGTGAGACCCCCAGAAAATTTTGCCACGGGGGCTGTTTGCATATCAAGAATATGCCTATGTGGCCAGCAGAGTATAAGAAACCCCAGTCAGGACTCCATTATGGACTCCATGGTTCCATGTTGTGCACACATTGATAGCTCCTGATTCAAGACAGAAAGTGTCTACACAGCCCTTACATATGATCAAAGCTCTTGCCTTGTCCTGACTCTTAGGACATCTTGTGAGGTCTTCGGCTGTGATGCGTATCCCTACTTTAATTCTGTTTCTTTATTGTATCCTTTTCTTTGAGCAGACTGTAGATTTGTATGCACTGTAATTTTGAGTGCTAGCATCTTCTTCAGCAATCAATCCCATCTAACTAACATCATTAGTGCATTTACGTATAATATATTTCAGTAATTTGTGTGCAGAATATGCAGAATGTGCAGAATTATGAATTTTGTTATTTCTAAAAACTTGTATAAGCAACACCATAATCAGGATATAGATCAGTTCCTCATCCTAAAATGTTTCTTTGTGCCCCTTTGCACCTGGGTCCTCCTGCCTATCTCCAGACAACCAGGATTAAAAAGTTGAAACTCACTTTTTTGTTCTAGGAAAGCATAACAGAACATGATTCTCAAATTTTGCACCTAAGTACTCTGGGACACTGCAGCCCATTCACAGGAGTGTAGTGGAATATTTCACATATTTTAAGAAAACCCAGTTATCATATAAATTACAACTGTTAAATTTTTTGGATGTAACTACTTAATAAACAGAGCTCCTAGGTGTTTCTTTGGTCTGGGGCATTATGAAGAAATTACTGATATATAGTTAGTTCTTTGAACTAAAAAAGTTCGAGAACTCGTAATATGTGTCTCACTGTGAAGAGGAAGGCAGCTGTTACTGATGCCTGAATGCTGGGGGAAGTATATCAGTCACAATTATATCTGCAGAAAATAACAACAACAATAACTAGCAATGGCTGTAACAGATAAGAATTGTTTCTCTTAAGAATCAAGAAGTTCAGAATAAGGGGCTCATGGCTTAGACAGCTGCTCAAGTCATCATCAGGGAACTAGACTGCCTTGATCTTCTATCAGTAGTATGTAGCTTTCATTGTCATGATCACAATATGGTTCCCACACTCCCAGCATCACATCTGTTATCCGGGAAGGAAAAAACGCAGAAGAGCTGAGAGGTAAACTGACAAAGATATCCTAACAGTTTAGTCTGAACTTTAAAAAAACTTCCCTAGAAACCAGCCCAGAAATTTCTTCTTGCATGTCATTGTCCAGAAGAGGGTTACGTGGTCACATCTCACTTCAAGAGAGCAAAAGAAATGAAACATTTTTATTTTCTAGACTTTAGAAAAGAGGAAGTTAATTGAAAAGGTGGCTCTGACTGACTTTTGAGTGCCAATAAACAGGAAACATCAATATCTTAATGTCTCAAAATATTATTCCACTAACTGCTATAAGAAATTATTTGTTTCTAAATCTGCCAATGTGCTATTTGTAAGTTAGCTGCTTTTGTGCAGCGTAGGAAAAAGTTATGAAATGTTATATTGCTTTTGTTGGGAAGAAAACATCTAGATTGAGTGATAACTCAAATAAATCTTCACCATTATGTTATGGTCCTGTATCCTGTGGTTATATCTTATGCCATCGTGTAAAATTCTATCGATTTCACATAATAATTGCTGTGGTAAAAATTGGCTATTTGTTGGGGTTTTAACTTTTTGAGCACTTACCAGAATATTGTACGAACAGTGCCATACTCAATCAGGCAGGCTGCCCAATCCCATCTCCTCCACTTCATTGAACCATCAGACTTCCTGGTGCAGAAGATATTGATGGAAACTTGCCTATGAGGGACATCTAATCAACAACTGGAGTTGTCTCTGCCAGTTTTGAGATAACTGACAAATTTGGAAACTACTGATGGCTGTCAGAATTTTGAGGCTAAATTTTATAATGAATAACTAAAACTTTGCAAACATGCCAAATTCTGTAAATATACTTGGATGTTTAATTCATTCTTTGGGCATTAGATGGCACCAAGAAGTGAATTTAACTCAGTGTTTAGATTTTATGTATTAAGCTTGATGTCTGACATTTTATGGGACGTTTATTATTTTGCTAGATAAATATCCTTTTAAAGAACTTAGAATAAACTGTATACATAGGACACATGTGCCAGTAGCTGATGGTTGAATAGATCTAAGATATCTAACTCCCACTTGGAAGTGGAAGTAATTTTAGATATCAAAATGCAAGTAATTCTTACAATCTTCCAGAAATTTTTGAAAGTGGACCACATAATAATACATGACCCAACTTCCCTACTTATATCTTTATAATGCTATTAACTTGAATACCTGCATGAAGTTTCTATTCATTCTGTTTTTGGAATAATTTAAATACCGGTGCTATAATTTAGGCTAATTTTTTTTTTTTTTGGCTACTAAAGCAATGGTTTTGTCCCATATATTCCTATTTCCAAACTCACGCATACCTGAGGATCTCACTAGTAAACAGGATACCCCTTATACTATTAAGGCTGAATCCTGAGACTTGGTATCCTAGGAAGAAGAAAGGTATAAAGAAATGGAAAATTTATGTCAGAAGAAAGACAAAGTGCACACACTGCCATTTCTACCTTCATGGATTATGAAAAGAAAAACGGAGAGAGAGGTAGATTTGGGTCAAATGCCGGCATCATTACTCCTCCACACTACGTTCCCTTGAAGCTATACAGGAGGAATTCAAAAATATACAGAAAGGTATGGGAGAATCTAAAAGCTCCTGGCCCAGGGTGGAGCGGAATAATGTAGAGGTATCAGCAGGAGGAGGACAAGTAGGTAAGCCTGAGGTAGGACCCTGGTGTTTCATGGCGTATTGTCTATGCATGGCAAGCAAGGGTCTGAAAGTTCCCACACGCCCTGGTGAGAGGATGGAAAGTTACTGAAAGGGTCAGTGGACCAGCAGAAGTCAGGTTGGAGAAAGGGCTAGGAAACATAACTTTTTATGGCTGTGTGATGTGGTGAAAATGCTGTCTTCTACAACAGCTTCCGCTCGTATAAAAGTTTCCTGCACTGAAGGGTGTCCTGAACTATTGAGACATGGTCCTGATTTTGATCCATGCGGTTACATAAGGGGCTATAACCTCAAATGCTTACCCAATAGAATGTGGTGGAACTGGGTCCCCTGGAGAGCACATGCCCTTTCTTAAAGGGTTGGAATCCACTCAATTCTAGGGAACAGTTACCATAGAGGAATGCTGGCCTACTGTTGCCATATTTTCTAATTTTTAAGGAAAAGTCATAAAGCTTTATTTTACATGGATCGTATATGTATTTCAATATGATCAAATAATCTAGTGTAAAAGAAAAAAAGAAGCCAAAGAAGTTATATGATCCATTAGCCACCAGTTTGCTGACTTTGTTATAGAGAATATGCTGCGTCGCTCTTTTACAGATCAGCCTTTAAGTATGTGAGGGAAAAATAAAGAACTTCCAAGACTTAGTTTAACATGGACTTTTTTCTCAGATAGACAGGGTATACGGCACAAAATTTTTTCTTGTATTTCTGTTTTGATCTCTTTTTTCAACTACTTCAATTTGGGGGTCTTGGGCCCACCCAACCCATGTGAAATGTATGTGTTTTTCTGCATCACTCCATGTAAACTTAAGCCGCAAGATACCTAATCCAAGGCTATAACAGTCAATATCAAATAACTTGACTTAGATCTACTTGAAATAATCACTAACAAAGAGAAACTTTTCTTTTCTTCTTCCTGGTTTGTCCATATTATTTTCTTTAGTGTATCTTTGGGATTTCACCCTGATGTCTCTATGTTGTGTTTTTTTAGTTCTGAGCATTTTGTATGATACTTTCTTTTCCTCAAGGAATAGAGTAGCATTCTGAAATTATAAGTAAACTTCATTTATTATTCATTTAGGTGGAAAATATCATAAATCTTCTTGAATTCACTTCTACCTGATTTCTCTACATGCAGGATGACAATAGCCAGTAGTGGGACTCTTTTATATTTATTTTACTAGAAGAGTGTACACACATGTTTTTTAAATTTTTTTAAGTTTTTTTGCTTTAAAAAACATTAGTTCAAAGAAGTCTTATAAATAATTATAAACAAAAGTAGGAGACACATGACAAAGATACTGATGTGTCAGGTCCTCTCCTTCTACCCACACCTACATTAACAATTTCTTTTTATATGAAGTTGAGCTCAATAATAAAATGTAAAATCCGCAGAATCAGAAATTGAAGAAAAAAGCCCTCAAAGCCAGTTTGGTAAACATGAGTTTACACAGTAGTGACCCATGAGTTGTTCAGACCTAAACATTGGTGGTAAGATGCTAGTACCTACAGTGGAAAAAAAAGTATGGATCTGGAATTATTTAAGATGGAAGACATGAAATTAAGCCCATTTAAAGTAATTCTAAAAAGTGTTTAGCTATTTAAATCAGAAAAAGTAATATTTACTGTAAAAATAATAGTATTTAGCTATTTAAAACACTAAACATAATAGTGACTATTTAAAACAGTTAAGTGTCATGTTTGGTGAGATTTAAATATATGGAGAATTAAAATGGTGGTGTATAACGTGGTTGAGGGAAATGGAAATAAAGGGTTCTTAAGGTCCTTGATACGGGTGGAAAGAGGTTAAAAGCATCTACTAATACTAGATTTTTTAAAGAATGTATGTGGTACCATCTAGGAAAAACCTCAAACAAGAAGAGTACAATTTGTAACTTGCAATCAAAAGGAGAGGAAAAATATTTTAAAACATTTCATCATTTCACAGAAGGCAAATAAATAGAAGAAATTAATACAGAGAAAGTGGCAGCTAGTGAAATAAATATATTTAAATAAAAATATATCAATAATTTAATTACCTGAAAAATGACTAATTGCCCCCTTTAACACACAAAGATTATTAAGACTGGATGGAAAACTAACCCCAATTATATGCTGCTTCAAATAGAGAGTTAGTGAACTGGAAGTTAGATCTGAGGAAATCATGTACAGAACAGATGCTAAAGAAATAGAAAATACAGAAAACAAGTTAAGAGACATGGATGACAGAATGAGAGGACACAACTGATATTTAATGTGGTTTCTAAACATGAGAATAGAGAGAATTTGGAGAGAAAGAATCATTGAAGGGATGACTGAGAATTTTTCAGAGTTAAAGAATGACATGAATCTTCACACTGAGACAGCACCCCAAGTCCAAGAAAGACAAATAAAAATAAATAAGAATTCAGACATATTGTGGCAAAACTGCAGAATATTACCAAAGTAGAAATAAATAAGCAGAAAAAATGAGTTGTTCTGACTGAAGTAAGGTTGAAGATCTAGAGTCCTGCTCACACCAGACTGTTAGGTCCTAGACAGCGCGAATCAAATCTTGTTTTTCCTTAAACTTTTGGTGTCTGGTATAGTATCTCACTTTTAAATATTCTCTGACCTTGAAGAGCTTATAAGGTGGAATAGAATTCATGTTATGATAGGAGTATAAATTAAAGTGACGAAAGAGCAGAGAGGAGGAGATGATTTTTTTGAATGGGATAATGGAAAAGTCATAACCAAGGAAATAGTGTATGAGACAAGTACAACAGGTTAAAATAGGTGGCAATAGCCCTAGGAGAAAGGCATGAGAAAAATGTGGTGGCAAATATCCCATTTTGGGAAAGTTGTCTGGCTCTATTTGGATGGAGTTTAGAGGGAATGAAAAGACGCAGTGACACAAGTGAGGACCGTTGGCTGCCCGTGACTGACAATAAACCATACTAGGTGGGGCCAGATTGAAGAGCTGCAGAATTGAGTTCTAATCAATAGAATCTGGATTTTTTCCTAAAAGCAAAAAAGACCCACAGAGTTTGTCTGTTTGTTTAAGCAGAGAACGGTGATAATGAGATCTATGCTTTAGAAAGACAGTATGTATTAGAAGAAGGAGCTACTGCAGGCAAGATCACTTAGAAATTTCTATCAAGATAATAGTCTGGATGAGGAGGAAGAATGCTTTTGTCTTTTTGATGTTTTGACTACATCCTAAAGAGGAATGTGTGTGTGTGTGTGTGTGTGTGTGTGTGTGTGTGTAAACAGGAAGGATGATAGCATACAGGCATCACTGGTTTTAAATTTTCAGAATTATTCTACTGTGGTATAGTACAATTAACTTTGAACTTTGAAAACTCAGCACTGTCACTTTTTAGCTTTTTAGTCTTCGGAAAGCGATTTTAAACGTTAAGTAACTAGATATCAACTTTCTCATCTTACCTCATCTTTGAAAAGCAAGTTTTGTGTGAGAATTAAGTGAAATTAATAATTAAATAGCATGGCATATATCAAAGCTCCAGTTACAGTGTTTAGCACATATAGACAATAATTGTTATTGAATAAAAGAAGGAAAGACTGGAAAGTGACATCAATATTTTCCCATTTGATGTAAACCTTCCTGGAGCTTTTTGTTTCCAGGTAATGGCAGCTTATCATCTTGGTCATGGATCAGAGTTGAGCATGTTAGAACATCTTTTATGTGACTTAGAGACTCACATGTCTTTGTAGCGCTCTACCTTGTTTTAATCATGGGCTTTCTAAAGATGTTCTTTCCTCCTCTGGTACCATAGAGCTAATCATGTTACATATACGTTGCACAATATTGTTCACAGGTAGATTTCATTTTTTGAAAACTTTGACCTCTTAGTTAACAGTAAGCCTAATTCAAGTCAACAATTTGCAGCTATCATAAATAGAAGTAAAATATCCAGGACATAAAAGAGTCGTCTCTGTTAGACAGAAGGCAGAGGAGTATACCTTCTGTTCTGAGCATTACTGTCCTACATTGCCTGCACAGTTGTCTTGAGCAAAGAAAATTAGATGTTTTTTGTATTGTTAAACACCTTGAACTAGAATCACTGGGTAGATACAAGGACACAATTTGATCTTGACATTAGATACAATTTTCTGACTAAAGATGCCAGACAATAGAATCGGCTGTGTTAGTATATAACAATTTTTCAGCCAGTGGACTCTGCTCAGGTGTAATCTGGCCCACTCTTTAGGAGGAGACTGGAGGAAACATTAGCCAGCTCTAAGGCCACCAATTTTTAGTCCTGTGATCTTTGGCAAAACTCTTCTCCATTTTCCTTCTCATTGCAGATATAGTTTTGCTACACAGTTTTGAACATTTTAAATAGCAAAATAAATTAATGTTGATTAGATTCTAAGGAAATTAGCATTATATCAGAGATTGGTTCCTATCAGATGCCATCGTAGGGACTTTTATATTTATTTATTTAATACTTATAACAACCCTGGAAGATATTATTTTCACAGTTTTACAATTACTCAATAACTGAAAACATGTCCATGATATGTTGATGAATGAAAAAAATACAAAATATTATGTACAATCTGTTGCCAATTATGGAAAACAGTGATTCTCCACACCTACTCACTTGTGTGTAAAGCTGAACATACATATGCCACACACAGATAAAAATGATCAGAGTAATACACATGAAAATGATCATTGTGGCCATATCTGGGTTATGGATTATGATAACTTCTCAACTTCTTTCTTGGACTCTTCTGATTTTCTAAATTATCTACAACAATAAGCACTACTTTTATATTCAGAGAACAATTACTATTAATATTTATATGGCTATATAGAAAAAATATGTAACTCAAGATGACTTAGAGAATAAGTAGCAGGATTTGGCAATGCTTCCTGACGTGGAAGCAGTGCAGGGAGGGGAGTTCATTCTTACCTAAGTCCAGAAATTTGAGTTGTTCTTTGTTCCACTTTTTTTCCAGACAAGTTTCACTGCCATTGATTAGAGGACAGGAGGAAGAATGGCCCATTGGCTTAATGATGACAAATAGCTGCTTTGGTCCTTACCTGGAGGCTGCGGTAACCTGGGCCTGCCTTTTGTGTGTGCCCCTGGGCAGCAAGCAGGAATTCAGCGTGGAAGCTGGAGCCTGGCCTGACTCCAGCTTGGCGTGTGTCTAACATTGTTTGGGGAACGCTTTGTGCCCGCTGAGGCACACTCCTCTCCCAGGGACTAGAGCTAAGAAAACGAAAGCTCCTGGTGCCAAGGCTACCGGCCTTATCTGTAAATCACTTTTCTTTTTTCTTGTCTCCTCAAGGGTGCTATGACCTTAGCTCAGAGCTTGAGCGGGCACAGCTCATCAATTTTTCACTGACAAGTTAAAAGACCTAGTGGATTGAGCTTCCCTGATTGCTGAAACTGTGTCAGGTCTTATATTTGAGTATCGTTTTGACCTATTGGTGATTAGTACTGCCAAGAATATGTGTGTCTGCGTGCACATGCGCGTACATGCATGTGCATGTGTGTATAACTATATATAAATGATCAAATTAATCAAAATTGTAAATGTGTATGAAAATTAATTTTACTTCTTGTTTTTTAGAAATCATAAAATCCAAAAGTCACAGTGTCAAGAGGTCACTTTTTCCTCCTAGAATTCTCTAGATGCCTGCCTGATTTCAAGCCCAACGTTATCCTAGTAGCAGTGAGTGATTCTAGATAGAGCTCAAACATTAATGTTTTCCTAAGAAGCCACTTCACAATCTGAAGAGGAAGGTTTCTATTGTGAATGAGTCTAGACTTCTCCCAGGTCACTGACCAGGAATATTCACCCCACAGGGTCAACAGAGAGGCAGCCGAGTTGGTTGCCTTTAAAATCTGTTCAAATAAACAAAGACTTAAAAAGACCAATTATATCTGCACCTATTAAATGTTAAACATTAAAGACTCCAAAATAAGTAGTTGAAGCAGAGGAATTTTGTGGTATGTTTCAAGCCTCCTTTTATTTATTAAGACGCCCTGATCCTCTTTGGCTTGCTGTCTGACACAGGGCCCAAGGTTGCAATTTAAACAGCAGTAGAAATTCTCTGTGCGTTGAGGGGCCCGGAGCGTGCAGCCAGGGTTAATAACTAACTCTGCAGACTGAGCGTCGCTCATGCAGACCCTTACTAGTAACTGTCTCTGTTTTGTCTAGGACAGGAAGGACCAGGACTCCCTGTGCTTGGTCCTGATCAGGCTCACGCTTCACAGTGACTCATTGACTTATGTGTCTAGCAATGGATGTGCCTTGCTTGTTTCCCTTGAGTAAAATCCAGACATCCCTGTTGGATTTCATTTTGGTCTTGGATAAAATTTAAGGAGACCTGCAGGAAGGTGGTTTTTCTTCCAGAATTTGCAGCTCTGAGTTTCAGGATGCTCAAACTTGAATGCACATATAAATTGCCAACTTATCTCTTGTCCTACTGCTTTTCTCCTATAGCCTTTGGGTCCAGAAACAGACATGGCCATGGGCATTGAGAAATAAAAAAAGAAGCACTCCAGAGACACAAGAGATCATACTCCGGGTACCACTCTCTAACTGTATTTCCCCAAGTTGGAGCCAGCTCAATGAGTGTTTGCCCACGTACTCATCTAAGGGGTCAAAGTTAGGCCCTGAGTGAGGAGGGCTGCTGGTCAGCCCTACAGTCTTCTCCACACCTGCTCCCCGAGGAGTCTAAGTTCCCTCTGGATCTTGAGTAGTCTTCAAAATTCAATAAAATTCCAACTCTGTTCCCAAAGAGTTCAAGTGTAATGTCAGAATCAGCAGGCACTTTTGTGCTCACTGTGTGGAGTCGGAGGCTATAAGAACTGCTCCTGGCTCAGGACCAAATTTAGGGGTCCTGCAGACTCTCCGGTGTATTCTGGAGAAAGTAAGAAGAGAATATTCTTCACTCCTGAGAAGAAGCTCAGATCTCCACTCCTTCACTGAGGAGGAAGGCTAGTTTTGACTCCTGGAACCATGGCTCTGGCTTTTCTGCCTAACAACTAAGAGAGTTCCATTGCCTACCTGGGCCCAGACCCCTGGCTGCTGCCTGCCCACATGCTTGGTCATCACCTGGGTTACCTACTCCTTGACCTCCATGATGCCAGACACCTATGTGGGTGGTTGGCATTTGCCTGTCCCTGGACCCTGTTTTCTGCCTTACTAGCCTTTCTTTCTTACATGCAGCAGCTGGGCTCATCCTTCTCGGCAGCCACTCCCCTGAGGACATCCAAGAAGCCATCCTCTTTGCTTCGCCATTGATGGAACTTCTGATCCCTGTTTGTGATCTATGTTTTTAAGCCAGGTAGTAGCTATTTGCCCATCGGATGCTATCTTTTTATGATGTTGACATTCAATAATCAGAATCATTCTTTGGAGTGTAGATCAAGGAGATTTACAAAGCCAGGACAACACCTGGTACTGTCGAAGCAAAACAAAATAAACCAAACACTTGTTGGGGGTTCAATATATCTGGGTCCCTGTCCAGTATCGTTGTGACATCAGGAGAAAATCTTTGTCGTTTCTACTCTGGTTATCAATTTTCTCATCTGTAAATGGAAATAATTGAACTCACTGTTCTCTAGAACACACTCCCCCAAAACACAACTCCCGCAACACCATTCTTTTCAAAAAGACAAAATGTGCATTAACAGGTAATCTTAAATGAGAAGATGAGCATCAAAGCAAAGTGTGCAATTGTGGCTTAGGGGATGGGATGAGGCGCTGCCACCAAACTGTCCTGTGGTCCCATCTCTATGGGCATCGGATGAGGGCAGAGGAGGAAGCTATACTGACCGTGTGTGTAGACCCTCACATACAGTTTTTGAACACCCCGTGGTGAAGCCACCTCTTTCCAGGTAGGATAGTATCCTTCTCCAAGTCCCACCCAGCCCTTGCTGACTGTGGCAGTCAGAGGAATGAGAATATTATCCTTGGAGGAATGAATCATCTATTTTTCCCAGAACCACAAGGAGACTTATGAATAATCTTTATGCTCCATTTTTCTCAACCCAGCAAGACATCACAGTGGTAATCCCTGCTTGAAATAGTATCAGAGCTCAGATTTAATCATGTTCTGAAAGATATAATCTAAATTCACTAGGTAACCAAGACTACTCCTGTCACTTTTACGTATTTCGCCTTTCACTGATATTTTTACATCCATTATCTTATTTTATTCCCAGAATAGCACCCCAAGGCAAGTGGGGGAGATTATCACTTAACTTAGGAGGAACGTGAGACTCAAAACTGAAGGCATTTACTCAAGTTTACAGAGCTGAAATCCAGATTTTCTGACTCCAGATGAGTGCTTTATCTTCATAGTCTCAAATATGGAGATATTTTATGTTTTTCATGATGTCCGAGTGCTATCAGCACCCAGTATTTATTGACTATGTATTAATAAATACATATATTGTAATCCGTTATGTGCTTCTAATAGCACACACAAAAGCAAGGATATCATCCCAGCTTCCCCCTCTATAATCCAGGTCACTCAGGTTCATCTCTAATAAAGGAGATGACTTCTCACCATGGCTTTTGCTAGAATTTCCTAATACTATTATGTCCCCAAAAATCCATCCATGGCGAGGGCTACACAAGTCTTTCCACAGCAAACAAGACTCAATCTTGGTGCGAGTCTCGTTCCAAATTATCGCCAGCAGATGGCGCTGTGCATCAGCAAACATCCTGCTTGGGAACGTATCGCGAGGGGTGGCCGGGGGAGGTGAAGGAGACAAATACCATCTGAGGGGAAAATGTTGCACAGCTGATGCAGCAAAAAGGCACATCTGTGTGATTTAGACAAAGGAGCACAAAAATGTGAGTTAACTTTGTAGCAAGGCATTTGAAACACCTCCTATTTAGCTTTTATGTATCAGAATAGTACTGGTGAGTCAAATCAAATAGAAATTCTATTCACCCCAAAGGAGAGAAGTTCATTTACACAGGGGACTGTTCACACCTTGTTGACCTCAACCTAGCTCTAGAAATGTTAAATAATTGTCCAGATATTTCTCAACGTGAGAACTTCTTTCCTTTCTGCCTGTCATTTTTCCCCATTCCCACCCTGTTCTCATGTTCAGAAAGCTTTCTTCTAATACCTGTATTTCTGTCTGTTATTTAAGGACCAGATCTACCTCATATTTTTCTTGACATCACCTTTGACAGGAGTGGGAGCTCAAAAGACACTATTTGTTTCATCTCAACATTTCTTGCACTTGGCTTTTGCTCAATAAATGTTTATTATTTAATGTTGGATAATTGATTAGTGAATCACACTGTGGCCTAGTGACAGAATTTTCTGAAAGCGTATTCAATCATCCTTTTCGAAATATATTCACTGAGTACCTGTTAAGTTCTTGGTCACAGAGATTATGATCTAGGAGAAGAAATAAGAGGCAATTAAACGATTAACATATAGTGTAGTAGGTATATGATAGTAAGAAGATAGCATGCTGTGAAAGGACAGAGGGGAGTTCCTTACTTCAAGTTGGTATGAGGGGTTAGGAGAGACTTCCCAAAAGAAATGAAGTCTAATTTTGTATCTGAATGATGAGTAAGAGATTGCTATCTATTAAGAATATTCCAGGAAAAGAAGACAACATTTGAAAAAGTCCAGAGATTGGAAAGTATATCACTGGATATATGAGTAACTTAAAGAACTTCATTTTACCTGGAAAATACAGTGTGATAGGGAGTGTCAAAAGATAAGGTGGAAGGAGGCTGGCCCGGTGGTGTAGTGGTTAAGTTCACACTCTGCTTCTGCAGCCTGGGGTTCACAGGGTTCACGGGTTGGGATCCCAGGTGCAGACTGCACACTGCTCATCAAGCCATGCTGTAGCGGCATTCCACATACAAAATAGAGGAAGATTGGCACAGATGTTAGCTCAGTGACAATCTTCCTCAAGCAAAAAGAGGAAGATTGGCAACAGACGTTAGCTCAGGGCCAAGAGGACAATCTTCCTCACCAAAAAAAAAAAAAAAAAAAAAAAAAGATTAGGTGGGAAATGAAGGTGCTGGTAGGTCTCAAGATTGTCTAAGAGAAAAAGAAAATCATTATAATAATTGCATGAGAGTGATGTGATCAGATTTGTATTTTTCAAAGATCATTCTGGCTGAAGTGTGGAAACTAAATTGTGTTTGGGTGGGGGTGGTGGAAGGGAACAATGTGCAATACTGGAAACAGAGAGACCAGTAAGGGATCTGTTGCAAAAGTCCAAATGTGAAATGCTGTGGCTGCTCCCAGCATAGTGGGCAGACCTCGATTAAGGGATGGGCCAGCAAGATAGGTCTTTAGGGATGCCAACCTAAAAGGGTAAATAAAATATCACCAGGGTGGTAAAACATTGCTGCAAATGTAAGAAAATAGAGAAACTAATAATTATCAAGGCTCCTCCCTGGGAAAATGCAGTATATTTTTGGAAGGAATACTTTGCTAAGCAGCTTAGGGTAATAAAAGAGATCCTTAAGTAGCACATTCAAGTGACCACAGATGAAAAGCAACATGTCATTTTAGGACAGTAAGTCTTGTTATTTGCTAGGGTTTTGTTTTGCTGATAGTTATACAAGTTGGAGTCAGAGATGATAGTTCAGGAAAATAAAAGAAGGGCAGAGCACTAGCCCCAGTGGTCATATTTTTCTACTCTCCCCTTCTCAAAATAATTATTGGATAGATATATAAAGAATTCCTGTCTAAAAGTACACCAAATAATTAGCCTCCATTGAGGGGTCCCTCAATTCTCCACTGAGACTTATTAGTGGTAGAAGGATTAAAAAGAAGTAGATGGCATCAAAATATGTTTACAGGGAATGATCATTCTCTGTAATTATTGGGATGTAAGGATAAGGGAGAAAAAGAATCAATTATGAGAATGTCCAGGATTTAGACCTGGGAAACTGAATGATGCTGTTCTCTGTGATAAGGGAGAGAAAAGGCAGGTTTGGGGTGGAATTGGGAGAGAGTAGATGAAGAATTAAGTTGTGCATTTTTAATATTTGAAGTCTGTGTGACATTAAAGTGGAGAGATCGAGTAGATAAGTAAGTCTAAAGGTTAAGGTTAAGAAAGGAATTTGGGTTAAAGATATGTGTTTGGTAATTAAAAACATGGGAGTGGATTATATCACAAGGGAGAATGTGTAGAATGACATACAAAAGAGGATATGTGGATACGGATGTAGAGAAATACAATTATTAACATTGAATTAAGAGATATATTAAATTTTAAACCTGAGAAACAGATATATTGTGTTTGCATATGTGTGTGTGTGTAGACATATAATTTTTTAATTGTTAGATGCTAGGTGTCAAGGCATAACTTAGTAAATTACCATATGAGAAATTTGGGGGGTCATATTCTCTCTGCAGTGAAATAAAACTGCTTGAGGTGAATTCAGGACTCTTTTCCCAATAGGACTTGTGATAAAACGCTACAAGACTGCAAGAGCTCAAAATTGAAAGACTTTGAAAATTTTAGACCTTAAGACGTCTAAAACTTGAGACCATGAGAAGTCAAGACTGCAAGTCTATGAGACTAAGAAACTGTGAGACTGGAAACTGTGAAACAAGAATCCATAAGACCACAGGGCTCTGAGATTGCAAGCCTTCAAGACTGCAAGATTTTGAAACTGAAAGACTGAAAGATTGCAAGATCCTTTCTGTTTTCCAGTACCACCTCTAGCTTCTGTTTATTTAGCAAATTTTCTGTGTAAAAGAATAACTTAGCAGAGAGGGTTGTCTTTGCATTGGGGGTTCT
The DNA here is from genome assembly GCF_057802395.1 of Ceratotherium simum simum. Taxonomy (NCBI): domain Eukaryota; kingdom Metazoa; phylum Chordata; class Mammalia; order Perissodactyla; family Rhinocerotidae; genus Ceratotherium; species Ceratotherium simum. The sequence goes on along the minus strand of NC_141914.1, from coordinate 32,995,281 downwards.
TCCAGAATAAATTCTGGCATACCAGAGGACAGGTTAATCAAAAGTTTGACTGATCTCTCTTCATCTGAGAAGACTGTCCTTCTCTGACAGGTTAGCTGCTCTGCCCAACCTGATGCCTCCGACCTGGCTCCAGGTATGAAAGCATCCTCTGTCTCTTGTGATCATCCTTCTTGAGTTTACTTTTATATTTTAAAAATATTTGGGTCCATTGCTTTTCAGTGAATTTAAAGAAAATTTTTTGTTGCTCTAGTTTATCTGGAGATTTCATACTGTTTCAGTGAGAATGAAGGGCTTTCACACCTTGCACTTCTATAGTACTGCAGTCTTGCAGTCTCCAAAGGCTCAGGGAGTTACTGCAGCCTGAAGACCCAGCAGTATTAAAGTTTCATAGTTTCAAGGTGTAGAAGACCCAAGGTCTTTCATTTTTGAGATCTTACCATATTGCAGTATTTATTCACAGTCCTGAGCAAACTTTCAAAGTAATTAAAGACAAAGTTGAAATGAGTCTAATTAAAGTTGCAACTAATGAAACTTCTAATAACATCAATTTTTTTTTGGTCCTAGTAGTTGGGGGCTGGGATGAAAAAAAAAGAGAGAACTCCTCGATTCCTGGAAATCTGATTCCAAGCCCTGCTGGAGAGATTACAGTCACGACACGTCTATAAATGCTTCAACTTCTGTTTGAAGCAATAAACTGATCAGTCCCTTAGTCTAACTACCTAAAAGAGGAGAGTGCATTACCTCTTGGAGAGGTGTATATATATGTTCTACTTCTGCCTTTTCTTATATGCACAATATCAGCATAAAAATTATAAAACATCTGAGTAAACAAGAGAATATGACCCACAAAAAGAGACTATGTAGTAAATTTATAGAGACCGATAGATAATCCATATGTTGGAATTATTAGACAAGGACTTTGAAATAAACGTGATAAATATATTAAGGAATCTGCAGGAAAAGATAGATTGAATGAGTGAAGAAACAGGACATTTCAGGAGAGACTTGAAAGAAGCAAAAAAGAAACAAATGGAACACCTAGAAATGATGATTATAGTATCTGAAATTAAAAAATATACATTGAATATGATTAAGGATAGATTGGATACAATAGAAGAAAATATCAGTGAACTTGAAGATAAATCAATAGAAATATCCAATTTGAAGTACACAGAGAAAGAAAATGAAGAAAATGGACAAAGTCTCAATGACCTCTGAGAGACTAAATTAGTCAAGCATATGTATAAATGGAATGCCATAAGGAGAGGCGAGAGAACTTGGGACAGAACAATATTTGAAAAAATAATGGAAAAGTTATCAAATGTAATCGAAAAGAGCAATCTTCAGATCCAGAAAGCTCCAAAAACTCCAAGGAATGAGTATAATATAACAGAAAAAACTACACGTAACCATTTCAGAGGAAAATTGCTAAAAAACAAACATAAAAAGAAAAATTTAAAAGCAGTCAAATCCTCATCAGAAACAGTAGAGGTCAGAAGACAATAAAAAATTATTTAAAATGAAGAAAGAAAAAAGAAGCTGTCAAACTAGAACTCTATGTTCAGCAAAAGTATTTTTCAAAACTGAAAGGCATTATAAAGACATTTAAGATAAAGCTGAGAGACCATGCTGCATTAAGACTCACACAAGGAACCTAAAAAGAAGTTCTTCAGGATGGAGAGAAACCATACCCAGATGAAAGTCCAGATCTTTAGAAATACATGAAGATAATCAAAAAGGGTATTTATGTTGATAAACATGAAATATCTTTTATTCTGTCTACACACAAAATTACACACACTTCTTAACATACTACTGATGTGTATGCAAAAATAATTCATTTAGGAGTCTATAACATATGTAGAATTAAAATATTTGGCAATAAGAGCATAAAAATGTGAGGGGTCAACGCAATTACATAGCTGCAGGGTTCTTAAATCATTTATGAAATAATACAACATTATTTAAGAGTAAAGAGTGATAAGTTAAATATTAATATGATATAGCAAAAAAAGTCATGATTGACTCAAAAGAAGGTTGGACAGGAGGAACAGCGATACATGCAGATGGGATAAGTTTTTTAAAATCCAAGATGGTAAACTTAAAAATGATAATTACTTTTAATATAAATGGCCTAAACATTCCACGTAAGAAGTAGAAATTGTCAGACTGAATATAAAAGAAATAACAATGATATGCTACTTATAAAAATCACCTTTTAAACATAAAGACAGAGGCATGTTAAAAGGGAAAGTGTGGGGGCCAGCCTGGTGGAGTAGTGGTTAAGTTCTTGCGCTCTGCTTCAGCGGCCCAGGGTTTGTGGGTTTGGATCCTGGCATGGACCTACACACTGCTCATCAAGCCATGCTATGGCGGCATCCTACATACAAAATAGAGGAAGATTGGGGGCCGGCCCAGTGGCGCAAGCGGTTGAGTGTGCGCACTCCGCTGCGGCGGCCCGGGGTTCGCCAGTTTGGATCCCGGGCATGCACTGATGCACTGCTTGGCAAGCCATGCTGTGGCGGCATCCCATATAAAGTGGAGGAAGATGGGCACGGCTGTTAGCCCAGGGCCAGTCTTCCTCAGCAAAAAAAAAAGAAGAGGATTGGCAGATGTTAGCACAGGGCTGATCTTCCTCACACACACACACACACACACAAAATAGAGGGAGATTGGCACAGATGTTAGCTCAGGGACAATCTTCCTCATCAAAAAGAAAAAAAGGAAAAGGAAAAGTGTGGAAAGCAATATATCATGCATACCCTAAGATTTTAATAAGGCGGCATGTCTATATTAATATCAAACAAAATAAATTTTAAGATAAGAAGTATTACTAGAGTTAAAGAACGCCATTTCCTAAGGATAGAAGGATCAATTCATCAACAAGACAGAACTGAAACAACTAAAGAGAAAAATCAACAAATCCATAATCATAATTGAAGATTTCAACACTTGTTATGAGTAATTGATAGAATAAGTAGACAATAAACTAAGCAACACTATTAATCAATTTAATTCTGCTAGAATTTATGCAACACTTTACTGAACAGCAGTGAAATGTGCATTTATTTTGTAATTTCTCTAATTTTTTAAAATCAAAGTTTGTACGGTGTGGTGGACAGAGTAATAGCCTCCCAAAGATGTACACGTTCTAATCCCTTGGACCTGTAAATATGTTATGTTACATAGCAAAGGAAAATTTAAGTTATGGATGGAATTAAGGTTGCTTATCAGCTGACCTTAAAGTAGGGAGATTATCCTGGATTATCTAGGAGGGCCCAATGTAATAACAAGGGTCCTTAAAAGTGAAAGAGAGTGGCATAAAAATTGGTGTCACAAAAGGGGATGTGACAATGAAAGCAAAATCAGAAGAATGCAAGGTGAGGACTCAACCTGCTGTTTCTGGCTTTGAAGATGGAAAGGAGTTGCTATGGTCTGAATGTTTGTGTCCCGGAAAATTTGTATGTTAAGATCCTAATGCTCAATGTGATGATATTAGGAGAGGGGCCTTTGGAAAGTGCTTAGGTCATGAAGTTGCAGCTCTCATGAATGGGATCAGTGCTCTTTTAAGAGACTCCACAGAGCCTCTTAGCCTTTTCCACTGTATGAAGATACAACAAAAAGTCTATGACCAGGAAGAGGGGCCTCACCTCACTATGCTGGCTCTCTGATATTGGACTTCCAGCTTCTAGAACTGTGAGAAATAAATTTCTGTTGTTTATAAGCTACCCATTCTGTGGTATAGGAGAATGTTATAGCAGTCTAAACAGACCAGTACAGGAGTCATGAGCCAACGAATGTAGGCAGCCTCTACAAGCAGGAAAAGGCAGGGAAATGGATGTGCTCCTACAACTTCCAAGGAACTCAGTTCTGCTGACACCTTGATTTTAGCCCTGTAAGACCTGTGTAAACTTCTAAGCTATAGAATTGTCAGATCATACATTTGTATAGTTTTAGGTTACTAAGCCTTGGTAATTAAACTGATACATGTGGTATATCTTTTTACCATTGTTTTACTATTAACCCAACTGTGTCTTTATATTTAAAGTAGATTTCTCGGTGACAGTCTACAGTTGGGTCTTAGTTTTTTCCCAATCTGATAATCTGTCTTTTAATTAGTGTGCTTAGACCATTTATATATAATGGTAATTATATATATAGTTGGATTAAATCTACCGTCTTGCTAGCTGTTGTCTATTATTCTATCTGTTCTTTGTTTCCCTTTACTCTTTTTCTGTTTTCTTTTGGATTAACTGTGCACTTTTGTATGATTCTATTTTTTATTACTCTTTTCTTATTATTTATACCTCTTTAAAATTTTGTTTTTAGTGGTTGCCTTAGGGTTTACAGTATGCATCTTGATTTACTCAATTTACTTCCAGGTAATATTGTACTGCTTCACGTGAAATGTAACTTACAACAGTATAGTCCCAATTCCTTACTCCCACGTTTATGCTATTGTTATCATAAGTTTATGTTTATATATGCTATCACCATTCAATAATGCTTTGTACCGATGGTTATTATTTTCATTAAACAATCAGTTATTTTTTTAGAGCAATTGAAAATAAGGAAAAAATATGCATATATCTTCCTTTGTTCCATCTCCAGTACTCTTCATTTCTTCGTGCCTATCCAATTTTCTGTGTATGTATTTCTTCTGCCAGAAGAACTTTCTTTAGCATTTTATGACAGCATGCCAGGTCTTCTGGCAATGGATTCTCTCTGTTTGGGTTTCACTGAATAAGTCTTTATTTCTCCATTTCTAAAAGATATTTTCTCAAGGTATAGAATTCTGAGTTGACAAGTTTTCTTTCAGCACTGTTACAATGTAACTGTATTGTCTTCTAATTTGCATAGCTTCTGATGAGAATTCTGCTGTAATTCTTTGTTTCTCAACAGGCAATTTTAACCTTTGATTGTCTTCAAGGTTTTATTTTTCTCTTTGGCTTTCAGAATTGTGAATATGGCATGTATAAGTGTGCATGTGTGTAGGAGGGGTTTCTTATTTCTTTTATTTTTTTTCTTTTTTTTGGGGTATCTATTCCACTTTATGTTCTCTGATATATTGTTTGGTATCTGACAATAGTTTTGAAAAATTCTTATCCATTATATTTTCAAATATTTTCCTTCTAGTCTGGGATCTCATACATATATGTTAGACCATTGTTATTTTCCCACAAATCTTAGATACTCTATTCTGTTATTTATTTTTTTAAAAAAATCTCTCTGTTTTTCAGTTTGGGCAATTTCTGTTGATGTATCTTCAAGTTCACTGATTCTTTCCTTGTCTATGTCGAGTCTATTGGTGAAGTCATTGAAGAAATTTATCCTCTCTGTTACTGTGTTTTTTATTTGTAGTATTTCCATTTTATTATTTCTTTTGTTTTCATCTATCTGCTGAAATTAAGTATCTGATTACACATAGTGTAAACCTTTTTGACTGCAATCTTTAGTAGTTTAATCAGAGTTATTTTGATTTCCTTGTCTGATAGTTTCAATATCTGTGTCATAGTTGAGTCTGGTTTTGTTTATTGCTCTGTCTTTTGGCAGCATGTTGTTCTTTTTTTGTATGCCTCATTTTTTTAAGGCTGGACATCTTTTTCATGACAGTAGAGACTGAAATAAGTTGTTTTTTATGCCTGAAAGGGGCATGGTTTTCCATCTTCTGGGCTTTTAGTGTGAGGGGTTGAGTCAACCTAGTACGGAGTCAGTCTGGTTTTAGGTTTTGTTATTGCTATGGTTACTCTTAGTGCAATGCAGACCTCAAATTCCTCTTGTGTTACCTTGCATTTAGAGTAGGGACTGATTTTCCAGAGGGTTTTTCTCAATGTCTACTGTACTCTGAGCTTTATGTCTTTCTTTTGTACTATACTTGGAAGTACAGAGAAGATCTCTCTTTATGCTCTTTCCTTCTTCCAGGAGTAGACAGCTATTACTTGTTCCCCAGCTCCTGTTAGCCTGGCAAGGGGGAGGTTTGGAAGTATTCTCTGTTATGAATTCGCCTCAGTCTTAGACAGGCACTGTGTCCCTGGGTCTCAATGGTAGTACCTTCTCAGTGGTCTTGCCCCGTCCCAAGTTGTAAGTTTGGGCTCAGTAAGTATTTTAGAGCTTTCTTCAGGTAGAGAGGGGTCTTCCCTGTGCCCTTAATCCAGTTAAAATGAAGTTTAATTAATATCTTAAAGACAACAAAATATGGTGTCCTTCCACAAGGGATTTAAGTTTTTGTTCCTCAGGAGAGATAGAGAAGAAGCATCTGAGTGGGCTTTGTGGTTTTCCTGCAACAGCTGCTGTTCCCCTCCCCCATATCTGCACCATGTGGGATGCTTTTTCACGTCTCTTGCCCAGCTCCCCCTCTTTTTCGGTAAGTACCCAGTTAGGTCTGTGGAGAAGAACCTGTGAGTGGGTGTAAATTCCTTCAAAGGGTTCTATATTCTCTTGCTAGGTCACAGTCAACTTTGAGCAAATCTATGTTATTAATTTTAATGGAATTTTTCTCCCTAGAGTCTGGCAATGTCTTCTTCAGGAAATCTTCTTGGAGCTGCTTATCTTTTCTTAGATCTTGGGTTAGTTCGTTGCCTTAAAACATCAGCTCTCTGAAGGATTCAAGAAAAGTTATGAATCTGAAACTTGTCTGGAAACTATTTACCATTTTTATAAGGGTAGGAGTAATACTCTTCGCAGCTTTCTAGATCCTCAGTAGAAGCTGTAAATGTCTACATATTTATTTAAAGTGCACAGATAGCATTCATCAAAGTAGGCTATAGGCTGGATCATAAAACAAGTCTCATTAAATTTGAAAAGATTGAAATCATATAGAATATGTTCTGTGATCAAAAAGGAAGTAAATTATGCATTAATAATAGCCATATATCTAGAAAAGCCCCCAATACCTGGAAATTTAGCAATAAACTCTAATTAACACATTATCAAAAACAAAACAAGAAAATATTTTAAATTAAACTATAATAAAAACACGCCATATCAAAATTTATTGGATGCACCCAAGATTGTCAAAGAAAATTGATAGCATGAAATTCTTACTTTAAAAAAGAAAAAAAAATGTGTTAATGTATTAAACCAGTAACCTAAGGTTCCAACTTGAGTCTATAAAAACAAGGGTAAATACAATCTAAATAAGTAGAAGAAAGGAAATACTACAGAAAAGAGTGTAAAACAGACAACTAATAGAGAAAAAAATCAATAAAATAAAACACTGACTTTTTTGAAACTACTCGTAAATCTCTAGGTAGGCTGTTTGAGACAAAATAGAGCAAAACGCAAAAAAGGAATAAAGTCACAACTACAGATTATACAAACATTAAAAGAAAGATAAAAAAGATATTATGAGCATCTAAATGCCAAGAAATTTGACAACTTGGAAGAAATGAATGAATTATCTAAAAAATGCAACCCAAATTAACTGTATTACTTTTCTCCCGCATAAAAAATTGCCACAAATGTAAGGTCTTTAAACAACATTTATTTATTATCTAGCTGGTCTGTAGATCATCAGTCCATTCATAGGCCAGCTAAGTTCTCTGCTCAGGGTCTCACAAGGCTAAAACCAAGGTATAGGTTAGACTGTGGTCTCATCTGATGCTCAGGGTCCTCTTCCAGGTTCAGTAGTTGTTGGCAGAACTCACTTCTGGTAAGACTGAAGCCCTTGGGTCTTAGAGATCACTCAGTATTCCCTTCCACATGGCATTCTCTACAACGTGTCAGTTTACTTTTTCAAAACCAACAGTAGAATCCCTCCCTTCAAGATGGACCAATCCCTCTTTTAAGTGCTCACCTGATTAGGTCAGTTTCATCTACAATAATCTCCCTTTCAATTACTTAAAGTCAACTGCTTAGTAAGTTAATTGCATGAGTGGAATCCCATCATATTCACAAGTCCAGCCTGGCACTGAAGGAGAGGGAATCATACAAGACACATACACCAAGGGGAAGGATGAAGGCTATCTTAGAATTCTGCCTGCCGATCAAGAAAAATATCAAATCTGAATATTTCTATATTTATTAAATGAATTAAATGTATAAGTTTTAAAAAAATCCCAGTAAGGAAACCCCAATCTTAGGTAGTTTCACTGGTAATCATACCAAACATGAAAGGAAGAAATAAAACCAATATTATACAAACTCTTTCAGAAAATAAGGAAAAGAGAACATGTCCATCTTTCAGAAAATAAGGAAAAGAGAACATGTCCAGACTTGTTTTATGAAGACAGAATAATCTTGATACCAAACTCTAGTAAGGACGTTACAAAAAAAGAAAAAGACCAATGTTTCTCATGAACATAGACACAGAAATCTTCAACAAATTATTAGCAAATCAAATTCAACAGTATATGAAAAAGACTATATATTATGACCAAGTAAGTTTTATTCCAGAAATACAAAACTGTTTTATCATTGAAAAAATCAACCAGTATAACTCATCTCATTAAGAGAATAAAAGAGAAAAATAATATAATCATCCCAATAGATGCCAAAAATGTTTTTGACAAAGTTCAACACCGCTCCACGATTGAAACTTTCAACAAACAAGAAATAGAAAGAAAGTTTCTCAATCTAATGGAGAACATCTACAACAAAATACGCTAACATCATACACGCATCATACCTAAAATGGTGCAACGTGGAATTCTTTCCCATTACGTTCAGGGAAAAGACAAGGCTGTCTGTTCTCACTACCTCTATTTAACATTTTACTGGAATTTCCAGGCAATGCAATTAGTCAATAAAAAGAAATAAAAGACATAAATAAAAGGCATAAATGAGTAAAAGCAAATCTGTCATTATTAGTATGGCATAATTGTTAACAGAAAAAGTAAGAAACATAGGAAAAAACTACCGGAATTAATAAGTAGATTTAATAAGATCAAATTACAAAGTCAATAAAAATCTATTCTCTATGAAAAATTAAAATATAAGAATGATCAATTATTTCTTCAACATAAGTATACTTATTTTAAAGAAGTAGCCAGTTAGTACGTATACTTAATGGATAAAACACTAGGTGCGTTTTTACTAAATTGAGAATGAAAACAAGAATGCCATCTATTGCCTTTGTGCTTGAAAATTGTTCTGCAATATTTAAGCAATACAATAAGTAACAAATGTAAAATATATTAACACTGGAAGTGAAGAGACAGAAATATTATTAAGTGCAAATCATATGAGTATAGCTCTAAAAAACAATAACCAGAAGGAAGATAAAACAAATAATATTCCTGTTCATGCTATTAGTAAAAAATTAAAACTAGGAATAATATCTTAAAAAGTGTGAAGAAACTAAAACACATTACAGAATGATATCTAAAAAAGATATTTTGTTCTGACCTAGAGGAAAATTCTAAATGTTGTAAAGATAGTAATCTTTCCAAATTAGTTAAAGCTTAATGCCATTTAAATAAAAATACTAGTAAAATTTTTAACTTCAAAAAGATGATTTAAAAATAAACAAGCAGGAGGCCGGCCCCGTGGCATAGTGGTTAAGTTTGCACGCTCTGTTTTGGTGGCCCGGGGTTCGCAGGTTCGGACCCCAGGCGCAGACCCGCACACCGCTTATCAAGCCATGCTGTGTCAGGCGTCCTGAACATAAAGTAGAGGAAGATGGGCACAGATGTTAGCTCAGGGCCAACCTTCCTCAGCAAAAAGAGGAGGATCTGCAACAGATGTTAGCTCAGGGCTGATCTCCCTCACCAAAAAAAAATAAATAAATAAACAAGCAAAATAAGTAATAATATTTAGAAAAGAAATTGTAATGAAGGTAGATTTGCTTTAGTAGATATTATATTTTGCGACTGTAATAATAAATAACACAAATAATTTTAATATTGGTAAAGTTGCTGAATCTAATAAAATAGAGTGGACAATCCTGAAAAGGCAATAATACAAATACAAATGCAATACATGAAAAAGAAGCAGCAGAAACTGATAAAGAAATGCTGAAGCATTCAGCACAGATGTCAGCAAGATCAACTCAAGGTAATTCTTAGTGTTTATATATTTCATTTTCGTACAAACATTTATTCAATTATACCGTTAATCATTTTATAATAATACACTGAACTGCCATTCATATACAGAAGACGGTCTTTTGTACTTTACCTAATAAGTTTTAGAGCCGCTGAATGACGGTGTTCTTTTGAGAATATTGAGCTTGGTTATATGGAAAAGGGATAAGAAAATCACTTTTTAAACTTTTGAATGAGGTCTTCCAGTCCCCCAAATTTGCCATTTATTTTATATTTTATACATCATACATACTAAACTTATACAGAACTCTGTAGGTGTTACTTTACCTAACTTTTAAAGGATATTTCAACATCACAATTTTTCATTCATTCTGTATACACACACTAGCAGCATTTGTGCATAATAAAGAATAAAATCATTTAACATTTTAAAAATTTTGTCTTCAAAAGCACGTTGTCCAAGATGCAATTCAGAAGTGGAATGATCTTTCCCCACGTTTTTACCGTGGTGTTTAACAGACACTTTTGGGAAAAAGAATTTGAACTTGTAATTAATGGCATTCGATTAGTCCGTGCCTGGATCCTGCTGGCCCCGTTAGAGGACAGGGACTTTAGTATATTAATACAAGTGTGTTCAAGGGTCGGTCTTTATCCATTTTGTCTTTTAAATGATCTTCTTCAGAAACAACTGAAGATTTGTAAGACAGCTAGTGGGCGCTCAAGTTTCAGTCTGGGAATGGCAGAGAGGGAAGTAACGTAGCCATACAGAAGTTACACATACAACCCGAAATGTAACAGGGCTAGATTTGCACGTGTAGATGCTACATGGATTCTCCTAAAGTTCCAGAAACACTAAACAAAGAAGGAAAATAACATAGGGATGGCTATTGTGTGCAGGTGAATTAAACATGAAATAAAGCAACATAAAGAGTTTTATAACTATTATTTATGGCACCTTGAAAGGGAAAGCATTTCTGTCCGTCTCTCTTGGAGCCTCTTTCCATGTTGGTCTTCCCCTTTCATCATGGTTTTGTAATAATCTGTTTAGTTTAAAATTTCTCTGTGTGTGGAATGCAAAGAACACTCACCTGGGATTTAGGAGACCTGGATTCTCTAATCCCCACTGTTTTTCTGTATAACTGTGTCCTTCCCCTCTCTGCCCCTCCCTACTCATACATTCAGGAATTTAAGTAAATGATAGCTAAAGGCAGTATAATCTCCAGATTCTGTAAGAAAAGGGAAGGACTAAAGGGCAGATGGTTTGTATTGAGCAGAAGGAAGGCTTAAAGCTGTGCTTCCCTGGCATGACACATAAAAGGTAGAAAAAAAATCAATTGCCCATATCAAAGCATGCGATGGGTACATTCCTTCACTCCAATATTCCCCTAAAAGCACCTGCTTTCTGAGATCTACTACAGTTCTGCCATTCCGTATTTCTAAGATTCTTTCCCACTTTTCACTCACTCTGCCCACCAAGCCATGTTTGTGTGTTACCATTAAAGTCTGGATGACAGCCAACGGAGAGAAGCAGTCATGCCCAGTGTCTAAGAACACAGACTCTGCAGTCAGATTTTCTGAGTTCAAATGCTGGATCCACCCTTTGCTAGCTGTGAACTCTTGGGCAGTTTACTTCGTCTCTCTGTGCCCCACTTTCTCATCTGTAAAAGGGGGATATAAGTAGTGCCTACATCATTGTGTGATTGTGAGATTACATTCATTCACACATGTAAAACTTTTGGACCAATGACTGATCTGTAATAAAGCAGTTAATAAAAGATTGCTACTATTAATATTTATTTTAAATCAATTTGGAATTGCTAAGGATAGTTATTTTATGTAATTTTGTCTATAGTCTTCCCTTTCCTTCCTTCCTTCCTTCCTTTCTTTTTTCCTTCCTTTCCTCCTTCCTTCCCTCCTTCCTTCACTTTCTCTCTCTCTCTCTCTCTCTTTCTTTTTCCTCATCTCTGTCTGCCCCTCCTTTTCTAGGCAGATGTTTTAGGAGGCCTGCACTTACTTCCCAAGTACCTTGCACCAATCTGGCTTGATCAAGCAGGCCTAGGGTCAGGGAGCTTGCTAAGCCTCTCTGGTGTCCAGGCTATGCTCATTGTAAGCTTCACCAATCTGCAGAGAGTGCCAGACACGGATTTCATTAATCCTACCATCAGAGGTCTGAATTCATTGCAACTAATACAATACCTGTTTCTCTAACTATGCCAACGTTTTCTTGACACTGTGTATGACCTCCTGTTATTTCTCAACAAAAGCTGGCAAGCACGACCGGCAGTGAGGTAAAACAGCCCAGCGGGCCACAAACTGCTGAGTGCATCCATGCTGAAATGAACAGCACATTCCAAAAAGATCCATAGCAGCTCAGAAGAAAAAAAAAAGAAAGAAAAAAAAAGAAGGAATGCAGAATCATTCAGAGGAGAGAGTAATCCTCTAGGCCACCAGACTTCCGTATTTATCTTCCCTACATTGAAAAACAGTGTTTCTACCCAAATCCCTGATCATTCCAATTCTAGTACCATGTTTTGAGATGCCGTTCCCAACTGTCCCCATCAGACTTTATCCTCACAAAAAGAATCACATATGTCCTCCTGATGGGACAAGTCTCTAAAATCTTTGAAGTTTCTGCCAGCAACACCAAAAGAGAAAGAGCATGCCATACGTATGAGTAGGTTTAGTTATAGCTCAGATTCAGGATGAAATCAAACTGGGAAGATTTCTACATGGTATAAGAAAATATACAAGGAAAGGTGGAGTTTGTTTAGTTTCAAAGCCTGTAACTTTTCCCTCGTAATTTTTGTGAAAAATTGGTATACTAAACAACTTTTCCTGTTCTGTAGCCAACTCCGATGAGCACAGAGTGAAGTTTTTATTTTGTTGGCTAAAATATCAGATCTTCCTTGAAGCCTTTCCTAGCAAAATGAAGTAAGGAATGTTAATGGAAAGGGAGACCACTGAGATGAACACTTTGAATGGTCCATACAGTCGTTTAACACAGTTGTCAAACAATACTATATCCCAATTACTGTCATAGGACCTCAGCCAAAAAAAGATGAATAATATTGAGAACTTGTCTATTCTCAAAGACTCACATTCTGATGAGGGTGATAGACACAAAATAAATTAGTCATTAAAAACTGTAGGAATTTCCACAAAGAAAATGTTCAGGGTTCCATGGGAAATAAAATCAGGAGAATCTAGTTTAATTTGAAAGGCAAAAGAAAAGGTTTCTAGGAGGGAAAGCCTGCACCTGGTTGCAATCTGTAGGAAAATATAGGAAAGTCTAAAAATTGAAACTGCCATGTGGAATTATTAATAAATTGATCAACAACATCCGATTGTTTTCAAATAAAGCTAGCTGAAAAGAGGAAGTAGTTTAAAGGTGTTTAAGATTTAATCTTCTCTAGGACCAGAGGCACTTCTTGCTGTTGATCAAACTACCAAAGAATAACAGCTACCTGTTCCCCTCAAATCTCCAGAGATCAAGGTTTTATTCTAAAAGAATACCAAGGTCCCTCTTGGTATTCTTCACTGCATTTCGCATAGAATTCTGCATAGAATGGGTACTAACAAATATCTGAATGATTGTGAGAACCAGTTAGAATGGCTTGCACAGAGCTAGGAAATTCAATTTAAAAGTAGGTACAGACATACATATATTGGCTCAGATGAAAAAGGATTGATCGTGTAAATTGATGATAGTGTTTGGAAAGGAAGTTTTCTTGAGAATTAATCCCTGAATCTGACCATTCACATTTGCCTATACTAATGATGCACTCCCCAGTCAGTGAAGGAAAATCTGGGTAGCTGGTCCTTGTTCCTTTCATGAATACACACCATTCACAGAGCTCCGTAATGATCATTAAAAGATGGGAACTTGAGGCCTTGAGCAAAATGTTAAAATATCATGTTCATAATAAAATATCCTCACTAAGGGATAATAGACTTAGCTGTGAAGAACACTATATGTGTTCTTATAAGGGGTTCGTAAGAACACTATACATGTTCTTGTAAGGGGTTCATAAGAATAATAAAAATGATAAATAATGGTGTTGTTGTAACCCACATCTTGGAAACTGGATTTGTAGCTGTGGACTTTGATCAAGTAAATTAATTTCCAGAGTTGGAGCTTGTTCATCTCTAATTAGACTTTATAACACTTAAATTGTTTTTATAAATTGCTTTTTTACATGCATTCTCTCAATTCCCGCAGCAACACTAATGGTACAGGTTTTATCAACCCTATTTACAGATGTGGAAGTTAAGATTCAGAGTGTTTACTTGTTCAGTTATCTAAAGAGAAAAAAACAGAAACAGGACTCAAACCTTTATCCTTTCATTCCAAATTGTGTGTGAATTCCAGTACATTATACGTCCTCTGAGTATCCAATTATATTGTATATATTTGATAGTGTTTGATAAATGGTAAGGTGTTGCATACATATGAGGTACTATTATATAATGACCTCAAAGTCTGTAAAAGAGGGCCAGCCCTGTGGCTTAGCGGTTAAGTGCGTGCGCTCCGCTACTGGCGGCCCAGGTTCAGATCCTGGGCGCACACCGACGCACCGCTTCTCCGGCCATGCTGAGGCCGCGTGCCACATACAGCAACTAGAAGGATGTGCAGCTATGACATACAACTATCTACTGGGGCTTTGGGGAAAAAAAAAAAAGGAGGATTGGCAATAGATGTTAGCTCAGAGCCGGTCTTCCTCAGCAAAAAGAGGAGGATTAGCATGGATGTTAGCTCAGGGCTGATCTTCCTCACATACACACACAAAAAAAAACTCTGTAAAAGAGAAATCAGTAAGAAAATTGCTATTCCATGTTTGGAGAGAGGCCGTTCCACACTGACTATGCCGCTATTCATCTTGTGCTAGCACCTCTAGTTTCCTAAGCATTTATAATAAATTTAATATATTACATTGGGCAAGAAAGGTTAGTTTTCTGCCTAAGGGTAAAAAAAAAAGGCACTTTCCTTGACAGTATCACAGGAGGTAGGTAGCATGGTGCAATGAATAAAACCTGGATCTTCATACCGTTAAACTTGGATTTAAATCATCCTGCTTACAAGTCATGTAAACTGGACCAAGTCTTACCAGTAATTTTGTCTTGATTTCCACATTCACATCAGGATAAAAGCTTCTGATAATATTTGTGTAAAATATAAAAGTTAATTTCAGTAAAGAATCCATTAATTAATTAATAAAGTATTTATTCTTTCATTCTTTTAAGAAACCTTTTCTGAAAACCTAATGACTGTTTTCATCACTCTCCTAGACACTAGGGGAGTATGAGGAAGTTCTTTGCTATCTAGATCTGGAGATGCATTTGGCATATATTTCTTTGTTATATATTGGCACAGTGATCTAGGAAACAATCATTTGCAAGACAGTCATTCTTGAACAATTACTTTTATAATTTACTGCAGCACAAGAGGACATTAGTAATTCCAGACACTGGATTTTAGCCACTGAAGTCACTTAGTTATTGGCCTTGGAAGCGTCTCCTTCTTTCATTGTTATGTTTGATTGCACCCATTGGAATAAAAATAGATCACTGTACACTGGTGTGCACTGACCTGGTTAAATATACATGTAAATAACAGCTTTTTCAATGGAGTGGTTTCAAGACAAGCAACAAATATTTATATTACTCTAAAGTATTGTTCCAAGAATGGCTGCAATGATTCACAAAAATAAGAAGGCCATCTGAGTTAGAGGCTTTGCTTTATTACTCAAGACTGTAAGTAACTGTAACTTCACCATCTAATACATTTGGAATACTACAGAGTCTATTGAAGGTCTCCAAGTGGAGATGTTAACTTTTGTTTTCTTTCTGGTGAGGAAGATTGGCCCTGAGCTAACATCCACTGCCTGTCTTCCTCTTTTTGCTTGAAGAGATGGTCCTTGAGCTAACATCTGTGCTAGTCTTCCTCTACTTTGTATATGGGACGCCACCACAACATGGCTTGATAGATCTGCGCCTAGGATCTGAACCTGCGAACCCCCAGCCACCAAAGCGGAGCACACAAACTTAACCACTACACCACCAGGCTGGCCCCAAGATGTTAGCTTTTGTATGGAGAGGAAAGCTTTTTAATTCAATAAAATCTGAAACAGAGTTTTTAAGTAACGAGCACATTGTTCTTGGTTAGATTGGCATTTTTTAATGATTACTAGCCTTACATTTGGACTAAATTCCAAAGTGTATTTAATGGTTACAAATGACCTGAATTAGCTGTCAATTTTGAAATTAAACAGCATTGTTTTACAATCAAGGCAAACATTCTCAGAAAAGAAATATTAATTTCAATTATATGGTAGCAAATGTGAAGTAGCTACTTCTAGCTCTTTGCTTACATAATTTGTTTACCAGTTTAATACGCTAAGCACTGTTACAGATATTTTTCCATTAAAGTACATCAGAGATGCCTATTTAGGTAAATTAAATTATATGAAATTGCCAATATTAGACCGTATTTGTCCTATAGAAATGGAAATTTCAAATGGTTCAACTTAATATATGGTCCTGCTGATGGCAGCAGTCTTAGTTATGCCAGCCTCCCCCTATCTTTCATGAAAACTTTCCTCTAATGGAGCCACTTAAAGTGAAATTAATTGCAGAGATTTAAAAAGCACTCTTCTCTTTTCTTCATTTAATGAAATCAGTGTTCTTCTATTTTCAAGTGTCCTTACCAAACCTCTATAAGGACTAATTCTTCCAACCAAACCATGTGAAAAAAAATATTTTTTGGAGGGAGATTTATGCTGAGGAGTCAACATTTATTTCCTTAAAATGCAGAGATGGGGAAAGACAGAGAGAAGACCATACCCTATATAATTAAATATGATAGATAAAATGTCCAGTTATGAAAGACGAAGACATATTTGAATATTTAGATTCCATTAAAATACAGTATTTTGGCCACAGTGTCAGCAGTAATGTGAACCCCCAAAACTCTGATAATCATAAAAAAATAAGTTTAGAGTTTCTCAGAAGAGATTAGCATTTAGTAGCACTCATTTTACTATTTGCTTTTTAAACACCTAGTCACAATCAGCTTTGTTTATTTCATATTTAAAAGCTGTTTTAAAATTGGCAATATTTGTCATCTCTGCAATAATTACTGTTTTTATCTTGTGACCATGTGACTTCATGATGCTCTAACTTGGTCTCGGTAGGTTAGGTTCCAAAGAGTTCCAATCTTGAATTAGCGATTTCTCTGTCTTCTTCTACCCACCTTATTTCTGGCAGCGTGGGACTATTTCATCTTAGACAACCCAGGCTTGATATAACGGGTAATGTTCATGAACTAAAATGGAAGGTAATGGACCAGTGCTGGAAAAGGTGATCCATGACCAGATTGTTCTGATCTTTCATGGTACTGTCTGCTGACCTACTTGGAAGTTGAATTCACTCTTCTCATTCATGCATAACTGGGGTCACTTAAATATTAAAGGGTTGGAACTCCTCTCCCTCTCATCCTTTGACCTAGTTTAAACCTGTTGCTACTCCTTGCTCCAGTTTGAGGGAGAATGTGTAGGTATATACATATGTGTGAATGTGTGTGTGTGTATGTGCATGCCCAAAGTTATATACATTGGAAGTGGTGATCTATAAATAAATGGGACCAATTTTCATGTGTCTACATTCAATAAGGATAAGGACATATGTAAATGGGAAACATCAGCTTAACCTAAAATGCCAATAGATATATGTTAAGTCTTAAGAGATAGTTATCATTTATAAACCCTCTTTCTATGCCTTGAATGCCTCACCTATTCTCTTAAAATATACATAAGGATATCTTGGGTACACATAGTAAAATGGATCCTAAAAGCATTGAATCAAAGAGGGGCAGAAGGTCCATAAGGATAAGTAATACAAGATTTATACTTTAGGAAGAACTCTGAAATATGGCACTGATACACTGTTAAAATGGCTTTTGGAAGCTGGAAAAAAATGATGACCCACACCTAAGTGAGGTAGAAATTCCAGAAATGCTAAGGCAGATGGTGAAGGAATGCCTAGAGATGTGGGGGTGCTAGAGTGGATTTACTAAGCAAGGCCAGAAAACACAGCAGCTGATTATGTTACAAAAGAGAGCCCCTATGACTCTGTTTACCAAAGTGGTTAGCAATGCACTATTGAAGAGGAAGTAGTGTGTTTGAAAAGCTCAGTGATGGCCATCCTTTGTAGTCCAGGGTAGATGATAGGAAATGCTAAGAACTGGGCTCACTGATAGCAATGGGGATAATAAGATCCTAAAATAAGAGAGAACAGATGACAAAAAGTTTGAAGTCATTATGATAATGAGTGTCAACATCAGTGTGCAGATCAAGAACTATGGAAATGATTCAAAGGACGTAGTGTTCGTATGGGAAAGATAGGTGGTCAGCCAACAAGAGTACAAGCAGCCACTTCAATAAAATATCCCAATCCCTTGCCCAGTGTCCAGATCTGAGCCAATTTTCAAACCCCATCAATTAATCCATTGATTAATGGAGAGGCTGAGTCCCCATGAGAAATGACTTTGAACGTCATGGCATGTGTATACAGTTGTGATTCCCCCAATCTCTCAAAGAACTTATGGCTATTTAGTCAGATAACTGTATACCTTGAAAATGTGAATGCTCTGACATTTTGAAAACTGTGGAACACAGAGTTCAAGTTAATATTAACACTTAAGAGCCTGAATCATTATCATGGTCCTGCTGTTAAAATTGGTGCATAAGAGTGTCTGATAATAAATGGAGTTCTGGCCCAATGTCAGCTGACATTGAGTCCATTGGGTCCAGAGACATCCCAGAACTTACTTCTTTGGTCTTTAAATTCATAATTGGAATGAACATTTTGGTTGCTGGGAGAACCCCATAGTGATTTCTTGCCCTGTGGGACCAGAGCTATTGAAATGAGGAAGGTAAAATGGAAATCTCTGAGTCTGTCCCCTAATCCTATTCCTGGACAAGACAACCATGGGAGTGGATATGAAGTGTGAAGATCTTTTTATTTCAAGTTAACATCTACCAGAGAAAATCTACCATGTGAGAGGCCCCATTGACACTGCAGTACAACACAGTGGGCTCACAAATGGAGCAACTTTGATGGTGAAGATGGAGGCTATGTATACATAGGCCCACAAACATGGTCTTCAACTACCCAAATCTGATCCAGCTCTACTATGGCTTAATATCAACCTTCCATCAACAGAGACCAACACAGAACCCCTGCCCCATCCCTCAAGGATGATCAATTAGTTATTTGGTTTTAAGACGACTACATTGGACCTTTTTCATCATAAAATGGCAGCAATTCATTTTGACTGAGGTAGATACATATTTAAGTTACATGCCTGCCTTCTAATACTCAGGGCCTTGGCCAGCGCCACTATCTAAGAGCGTATAGAGTTTTGATCTACCACTTGGAATACTGCATAATATCACCTCAGAAAAAGGAAACTACTTTACAACAACGGAGGCATGGAAGTTGGCATGTGACTCATCACATACCCTCCCACCCAGAATTCAACAACTTGACAGAGTAGATGCAGATGAAGCATGAAACTGGAGGTGATAACCCACAAGGATGATATTTTACCCTACAGGATGTGGTATACCCTAAATCAGTGACCCATTTTATGGCACTGGGTCCCCATTAGGTAGAATATATGGGTCCCAGATCAAAGAAGAAGAGGTAAGAGTGGCCCACTTACCCTCACTCCCATTGACTCACTTGGAGAATTTGTGCTTTAGTCTCTGTTTCTGGATGTCCTCTTCTTAGATGAGGAATACTTGCACCAGAGATACAATAAGAGTCCCATAGAACTTTTTTTTTTTTAATTTTTATTTTTTTTTATTTTTTTATTTTTAATTTTTAATTTTTTGTTTATTGCAGTAACATTGGTTTATAACATTGTATAAATTTCAGGTGTACATCATTATACTTCTATTTCTGCATAGATTACATCATGTTCACCACCCAAATGCTAATTACAACCCATCACCACACACATGTGCCGAATTATCCGTTTCACCCTCCTCCCTCCCCCCTTCCCCTCTGGTAACCACCAATCCAAACTCTGTCTCTATGAGTTTGTTTATTGTTGTTACTATCTACTACTTAATGAAGGAAATCATATGGTATTTGACCTTCTCCCCCTGACTTATTTCACTTTACATAATACCCTCAATGTCCATCCATGTTGTCACAAATGCCTGGGTTTCATCGTTTCTTATGGCTAAGTAGTATTCCATTGTGTTTATATAACACATCTTCTTTTTTTTTTTTAAGATTTTTTTTTTTTAAGATTTTATTTATTTATTTTTTCCCCCCAAAGCCCCAGTAGATAGTTGTGTGTCACAGCTGCACATCCTTCTAGTTGCTGTGTGTGGGACGCGGCCTCAGCATGGCCGGAGAAGCAGCGCGTCGGTGCGAGCCCGGGATCCGAACCCGGGTCGCCAGCAGTGGAGCGCGCTCACTTAACCACCAAGCCACGGGGCCGGCCCTATACCACATCTTCTTTATCCATTCGTCCCTTGATGGGCACTTAGGTTGCTTCCAAGTCTTGGCCATTGTGAATAAAGTTGCAATGAACACGGGGGTGCATGTATCTTTACGCATTGGTGTTTTCAAGTTCTTTGGATAAATACCCAGCAGTGGAATAGCTGGATCATATGGTAGTTCTATCCTTGATTTTTTGAGGAATCTCCATACTGTTTTCCATAGTGGCTGCACCAGTTTGCACTACAGTGAGATATCACCTCACGCCCGTCAGAATGGCTATAATTAACAAGACAGGAAACAACATGTGTTGGAGAGGATGTGGAGAGAAAGGAACTCTCATACACTGCTGGTGGGAGTGCAAACTGGTCCCATAGAACTTTAAGCTATGGTTATTGCCAAGTCATTTGGGCTCCTTATGCCAAGAAACTAACAGATAAGGAAAAGAAACACTGGCATGGGAAGTTCATCCTGGTCATCAGGAGGAGAGTTAGCTACAGTTACACAGTGGTGATAAGGAGGAAATGCTTGACATCTGTTTGACCCACTGGAGCAACTCTTAGTACTTTCTTTCCCATTTTGATGGTAAATGGACAAGTGCATCAGCCATAGCTGACCATGGTGAAAAGATGGTGGCGATCAGGGTCTCATACCATCCCCCACAAAGATAACAGTCTGGCTCTCTACAAGGTGAGTCACCTAGACAAGCAGAGGTGCTAGGAGAAGTTTAGGTGCATCTAGAATGGATAATAAACAATTTTAATAAACAAGAGATGTAACGAGTATCAGTTGCAGTCACAAGATGAGCTACTATATGGGCACTGTGGTTCTAAAATTCTTCTTCTAAGTTTCTCGAGGAAAAAAGACCAAAGATCAACCAGAATACTGTAGGAGATGTTTCCAGATGGGATGAACTTGCTATGGAGACAAGCAGATCTGAGTGGTGCAAGGACTGCATCATAAGGAATGCTCTAAGTGATACATGACCCAAAACCCCTTTCAGGATCAAGGCGCTCCATTCCCGCAGCTCTCCAGAAATTGACTTCAGCTGAAGGAAGCTGTCCCACCCAAGGTTAATCCGACTTCTAAGGGCAGTGTACAAAAATTCAGCCCCTTGCTTCAATTCTGAAGGGCCATCTCAGCTCCAGAGCTATCCGTGCGTTTGGCTGAGGGCTTTGTTTTGACTGCAGCACCATTCATTGTTTCTCTTTTATCAACCTGCACATATTTCCCTTAGATGTGTTGTTCCTGAGAAAACTCCCATGAAAATCTCCTGTATGTAAATCTCTGTATTAGAATCTATTTCCTAAAGAAGTTGACTCGGGACACAAGGTTACACAGACTATAAGTAACAACCAGAATTAGAACTCAGACTTCCAGACTCTCAATACAGTGCTCTTTCCTCCACATCATATTGCTAAATCCTCTCAATATGTTTTTAAACTATGGCATTATATAGTGATATATAAGTTATCTGTTTAAACATTTGTGTCCCAAACTAGGATATAAGCTTCTTGAGGACAAGGGGATGTATCATAGACATATTTATTTCCTAAATTGAGCAAATTTGATATCTCATGTTAAGCACTCAATTAACATTGCATTTGTTTAAATAACTCCCATAATAAATATTTTCCAGTTTATTTGAAAATTATGATTACATTGAAATATTTAAGTATTTTCTTTAAGGGAATTACAGTATGTTAGAGGAGTTGTTAACAGTGCACTGCTGTCCTTTCTGACTTTCCTCTCTATTATTACCGCCAATAGAAGAGTATTCACATAATGCCTTATTGTTCTACTTCCTCCTTATTACCCCCTATATTTAGTGCTATCTTTATTTTCCTAAAATGTAGTTATGAGTGGATAATTCTCCTCCTCAAAAGCCTGCATGAACCCTTGTTTTCCAATGGATAAGTCTAAACTCAGTAAAATTTTTCTGGGTGGATAGAAGTCTCTCTGTACTTTATTATCACCTAATTTCCCAGTTTTATTTGCCATCACTTTACTTCATGCACCATAAATTTCTTTCTGCATGATTTTGTTCTCGTTATTTCCTTTCCTCTCAAATGTTCTTCCAATCTCCATTAGTCAAAATTTTAACAATCCTTCAGGGCTCAGATCAAATTCCACCTCTTTAGTCCTTATTCATTCTTTTCCAATAACTGTCTCTCCCAAGCTAGAAGTAAACTCTTTCTATATTTAGTCTCTACACCACTAGTATTTGTATTCTCTTACGGAATGTACCATGTTAAAACATGTGTATTATACGTATTTGTATTTGTCTTATCCCCCATACTCGTTGTTTTTCCTTTTTCCCTCAATGTGTAGCCTGGTGCTTGGTAGTCACTAGATAATTTTGACTGAGTGAATGAGATACAGATGAATGTTGACAACATAATAGCTGAATGACCAGCTGTGGAACTGATTTGTCTCCCTTAAGATATATATTTCAGACCTATTTAATGACACTTAGGTGGTAAACCATGTAATTAATGAGAAGAGACTTGAGGGATAGAAAAGATTTCAACAGAAATTGAGAGAAGGGAAATTCCAGGGAGGGCAAAGACATTGACACAGAAGTGGATCCTTGCCTCTTGCCTAAGTTTAATAACTAAATTCAGTGATAAAAGTGAGGAAATGCAACACAATATATTTCTGTAAATTCACTGCCTTATTTAATAATGACATTAAGATTACAGTAATTCTAACTTATATCCTGAAAATAGCTATCTGTAATTTCTGTTGTGTGTATCTATTTGTGTTATGGTCGCTTAAAGGTGTCATATAAGTTTGCTCGCTTTCCAGACATTCAGTATTTTTAAATGGGCTATAGCATGGCTTTAATCTTAATCTTCAACTATAAATTTGGTTACACTAGCCTGCTTTTCTTTGCGAGAGGTAATGTTGAGAATTGTTTAGTACCTTGCTATATACTTCATTTGGATGGAATTAGAAATACAAAAAAAAAAAAAAAAACAGTTACCACTTGCTTATGCTTCTTGACAGTCGGGATGCAATTTCAGGGGCCTATTTCAGCACCTTGGTCAGAGCAATGGGATTAAGAACATTTTTGTACATTCGTACACCTTAGATTCAACAGAGCAATTATTGTTTCTCCATACTAATAAATATGAATTTAAAAGTGATTGGCAAAAAGATGTAATAGTCAACTACAATCACTCTATAAGTATCCACTAAAGTCTTCAGGCAGCTTTACCTTAATAAGCACCTTTTTAAAAATTAAATTGTAGAGCCCTTAGGCTGAAGAAAACATGAAGACCATCTAATCCAAAATTCCTACCTCTCTTTCTATGTGGACAAAGACTTCTACTTATTAGTTTTTAAGTATGAAAATTTACATAACAAAAAGAAAATAAATACAATAGTTTGATTTTTTTTGTAAAAAATATACATTTGTGTGTAGAAGAAAAGATGAGAAGTATACAGAAATGTACATAGTGCTTCAGAGCCATGGTTGTTCTTTTTGCTGATTTTTGTTTTCTAATATTTGTCTCATAAGCATCTATGATTAAAAAATAATACAAACTTTTTATAAAAGTAAATCATTAGCTTTCCCTCACAATGCTAAGGTAAAGCAAGAGCCTTATCAGAGATCATAGATTTAAGTAAGTAACACACCTTATGGGTTAATATATATGGATGGCGGCAGTGATAACAGAGGTAGAGACCAACCTGAGAGCATAGTGATACCAAAGGCAAGAGTCAATGCAATTTAGTTGACCATGCTTCCCATTCACACAGTCTTTGTCTCTTTCTAAATTTCCTGGTTTCTGTTTGTACTTCTTACAGGAGCTATATACAGTTGTTCTAAATGGCTTTGAAAATCTTTTCTAGTTCTCATAATTTATACTTCTAAGCTTTCATATTCTATGTTATCCTTTTCTTTATAGATGATCATGATAGTCATA